>NC_034414.1:13845588-13943270 GCF_002078875.1 Numida meleagris | reverse complement strand
CGCGGCGCTTACCTTGGCGCTGCCGCTGCCGCTCTCAACTTCTGTCGGCGGCGGGCCGGGGAGGAAGGCAGGCTGCCGGCAGCGCTCATCCGTGTGTGCCCCGGCGCTTGCCATGCTGCTGTCCGGCCCTGGCAGCGATCGCGGCTCTGGCTCGCCTTCCCCGCGCCCTGGCTCGCTCTCCTCGCTTTGCCTTTTTGGTATGTCAAGTCCCTGCTTGATTTGGTCTGGAGGATGTTATTTTGTTACGATCAGGTATTTTGTTATTCTAGAGAGCAGGCGAGCGCTTTCCTTTTCTTTCTTTCTCCTTTTCTTTCTTTTTTTTTTCCCCTCCTTTTTTTTTTCCTTTTTCTTTTCTTTTTCTTTCTCTCTTTCTTTTTTTTCTTTTCTCCCGGTTTCCCCCCTTTTCCTTTTTTCCTCCTCTTTCTCTCCTCCTGCCTTGACTGCCCCTTGGGTGGCTCTCACTTTTTGGTTGTTGTGGTGTTTACTGACTGCGTCCCCTGGCTGGGGCGGAGGGGCCGGCTGCCTGCTGCCCGCTGCTCCCGGCTGGCTGCCCCACGAGCGAGGAGACGGGCAAGGCGCTCTAGCTGCCCCCTTTTTATACCCCCCCAATGGGCATGCTCTGACTTCCCCAGCGAGCACCAGCCCGGCCACGCAGCCAATAATGTTGCAGAGCGATCCCTCCCTCTTTCTCCCTCCCTTCTTCGTAACCCTGCGAAGTCCAGCTCGGGGAGCGACGGGAAGTTTCAAGCCGCAGGCTTTCCCCGCCCGGGAGGGGGCTGCAGCCCACCCCTGCCGGCCGCTGGGTGGGCTGGGGGCCGCGCATCCTCCGCCTCCCCCCTGCAGGTGAGGGCGGGCGGCCGGGGGCTGCGTCCCCAACCCCTGCCCGAGGTGCTGGGCCGCCTCTCCCGCCTCTCCAGCGAACCGAAACCACTGCGGGGTGAGCGGAAGCAGCGGGACCTGGCGGTGCCAGCCCTGCTTTTGGGTCCCGCTCTGGCTGCGCGCAGGGCACAGGTGGCTGTGCCATCCGTCCCGCTCTGCGCCAGCCCCGCAACATCTTCATGGCAGTTGCGGGCACGCAGGGGTGCTGGAGCACGGCCCCCCGGGCACACACCGAAGCCCTGCCCTGTGTTACACACCCCTGCATTGGCAGATGCAAGCACCGCTTTGCCCGCGCGCATCTCTAGGGACAGCATGGATGCTCATGCTGCGCAGGGACATTTGGATTTGGCACCCCACGGCACCTCCCGACAGCGGTGTCCGCTCTCTGGGCTGCCCCCGCTTCACGCCAGCTGGTGCAAGCAGTTGCTTTTAAGCCAAAAGGACTTTTCCCAGGCTTTGCAATGAAGGAGTGTGCGATCCAAATGCGCCTCCGTTGCCACCGCCGCTCCACCACCGCAGCTGCATGGTGATCACACTGGACTGCATTGTGCGCAGTTCACCTTCTCCCAAAAACCCGCCCCGCTGGGAAGTGGCTGCCCCAGGGTTGGGCTGCAAGGACCCCACTTGCTTTCCACCAGCGGCAAAGGCTAAGTCCCGGAGCACTCGCATCCTAGGCACCGCATGGGTGGCTGTCTGCTTGCAGGGATGCGCAGCTCTAGTTGCGCTGCAAAGTGTGCACCCGCCTGCAGCGGACAGGGGCAGAGCTGCCGGCGTTGCACCGCGGGCTGCGCATCGCAGGTGGTGCTCACTGTAGGTGGTGGCGTGAAGGGGTGAGGGCTCAGCAAATCTCGCTGACGTGCACTACGAAAACTCTTTTCAAAAGGAAATGGTCAAGTTTGTAGTTTTTTTTTTCTTTCGAGAATAGAGAACTCGGTGCCTCTTTGAACAGCTGGAATTGCCATAAACATGATGAGGAAAATGTGAGGAATGAGCAGGACTGGTCTCTTCCTGTTGGGCTTTGGAGGTCCTCCCCTGCCCAGCGTCCTTCTCATCCTCAGGCTGTCCCTTGGGCTGTGTCACTGCGCATCGTGCCCAGCAGACACCCTGGTGTTGGGGTGGTGAGCAGCCAGCACGCCTGGGAGAGGAGCGTGGTGCTGGGAAAGCACTTGTGTGCACAGCATGCTCCAGTGTGGGCATTAGATCTCAGCTCCTAGCGTAAGAAGTGGTCTGGCTGTAGAAGAGAATGGGCTCTTGAGAAGTCCTGCTGGCATCTCCAGGCTTCTCCACAACGAGGTATCTCCACCGATGCCCACCTTTGGCTGTAGGAGTTTCCCTGAGATGCCCAGGACTTAGAGCATCCACACCACGGGTCCTCGCTTTCTACTCATCTCCTTGAGGAAGATCCAGCACCTCTCCCCACTGCAAGCAAAACCCCATCAAAGGGAAGGACCCAGCCTTGGCAGGGGGCTGTAAGCCCCTGTTAATAGCTGAAGGAGTCGGCTCCTTTCCCTTCCCCCAGCCCAGAGCAAGGACCTCCTGAAAAGAGACAAAAGAAAGCTTGGAGGGGGTTAATCTCCCTGAGAAAAACAAGTGATTTTCCAGTAAACAACTGCAATAGCAAACAATGGGGGTGAAAAATAGCGATCATAAAAAAGTCCGCTCTGAGGAAGAGGCGACCCAATAAGAGAGGTGTCCCTCTGGCTGGGGGGACAAACAAGGCAGCCTTTTGGTGCAGCTTCGGCGGCAGCAGCAAAATGCACCCCACAAGTTGCCGAGTTGGGTCTACTTGGGCTTGTGCCTTTTGATCTTTTAATTGCTTCTTAGTTATCCTTCAGTGCAAATAAATAGTGCATTGTGTCAAGAAAGAGGAGGGGGGCGGGGAAGGGAAGAAAGAGACACAAAAGAAAGAGCTGTCGCCCAGAAGAGAAAAGGAACAGGTTCTTTCCCCCACCTTTAAAGGAGTGAATATATCTGTATTTGGGGGGGCGAGGGGGGAGAAGGGGATGGGATTAGAAATCAAAGGGAAATAAGAGAGAAGCGCATTAAGCCTCTAGCATCCTTACAGTAGGAAGAAGAGAGGGAGGTGGTAAAACCCTCAGGGAGTTTATGCCGTGAGTTATGAGAGGATCCACGAGTGTAATATTGTTAAAGGTCAGCCCAAACCTAATTTAAGCTAGGGATGTGTGACCTCCGCCCTTCATTTAATACAGTCATAAGGAACATTACGCTGCAGATAGCTGGAACAATAGCTGCCTCCACCCCAAACTCCAGCCCCTGGCATTGCCTGACTGTATGGCCTGAGTAGGAGGAGGACGGGGAGAGCCAAGGGCAGAGCTGGACCTGCAGCAGAGAGAGGGAGAGATGGAGAGAGAAGGGCTGGGAGGAGCACAGCTTCCACCCCCGGCATCACAGGAAGCTTCTGGATTCCACCTGAATCCACTGAGATGACCAGGGGATGCCCATCTGCAAAGCCCCCGATGGCTCTGCTCGTTGGGGTCTGCCCAAGCAGTTCTGGGTGGCCACCTACACATGGCCATGGGCCTCAAGTTTTCCGGGGATGAAGGAAAAAATGGGAAAGCTGGGGCCAGGCCAGACCTTGCAGGCAGAGATGCTAGCTTCATTCTCCACTCATAAACCAAAGATGGAAGAGGTCACCTAGTCCCAGCTCAACCAAGGCACCGGTGATGTTCATTTGGTTTATTGCCCAATGAGCAGGAAGGGGTGCCCCAATTTGTAAAGCACCTCATGTTCTGGTTTGTCAACAGTGAGGCCAACTGGGAGAAATCAGACTATGCTACTGACGTGAGACCACAGGAGGGTGGGGACGGTTCCTGAATTGGCTTCTCCTGTCCTTGAAGACTGGGAGAAAATGTCATCACAAGTGAGAACAGACAGTGATCAGGATGAGTCCTAAATGCAACCGTTTAATGGCAGAGAAGTAATCTTAGTTGGCCCAGAGCATTTTTCAGCGGCTTTAAGAAAGTGATACCTTTCGTTTTGTACAGCCCAGGAAATTGGCAATAACACAGTGTCCTTGTGTGCTGCTAAAATATATTGATCTCGGGGCAACTGGAACTGTTTGAACAGGAGAGATTCATTGGCGACAGGGGATGTGATATATGTAAGGTCCCTGCATGAAATTGAAGTCAAAGAACTCAGAGTGGGAGAAATAATTCACCTGGGGCCCGTGGTCAGCAAGGAGCAAACAAGAGCAGATGCCAAGAGGGTTTGCTCAGGTCTCCTTGTGTCTGTTGCTTGGTTGTTATATGGGCAGGGTCATCAGCAGATGACCTCTTTTTGGCATGTTCAGGGGGAAAGGGGACTCTTGTAGCAAATCCTGCCCTGGTCTACCGATGCCTTGGGACACTCATTGGACTCAGGTGCTCAGGAGGGTCATTGGCAGATGCACGCTAAGGACCTGGATGCTGCTGAACATTGCAAAACTGAAGTTCTTTGGAGGTAAATTATTGCATTGTGCCAGAAGAATTTGTGACAGCCATTAAAGGCGCAGGTGTTTTCACCCCTATTTATATGGAGGACAAACTTGCATTTTTTCTGCAGACTGGACAGACTTGGTATTCCTGTAGCATCTTTTAAAACTCAACACACTGTCTGCAGCATGGATAAAGCCAGAAGGCTGAGGGCTGGGTGCACCAGAGGGTCAGACCGTCCCAGGGAGAGAGGGACGTGTCTCCTTTCTCCCCACCATCTGTGGAAGGGAAAGCATCTCTTGGTCATCTCCAGCTGCCAAAGTGGACACCTAAAAGGGATTTCTGAGAAGGGTGGGATAGAGTAGATAAGGAAGAATGCTTCCCCTCTCCTCCGTTTCATTGTTGTTGGTTTTTTTTTTTTTTGCAGGGAGAGCCTGGAAGGCTCCAAGTTGTGTCTGATTATTCATGTCAAAAATGTTCAACAAATACAGTAGCAGAAGGAGAATGGGTCTGTGCCTATATTAACAGCTAAGCACATCACAATTTCCTGTCGTCGTCGTCCCCCCCCCCCCCGCTTTTTTCTTTTTAAGCATTTCCATGGAAAGGCTCGCTGGAATGTCATACAGAGGAAGAAATCCAAGCTCCTTGAAGGACCAGTAAGAGCTCCAGCAGGCACGATTGGTTCTTCCAAGCACCAGGAGATGAGGTTGGCTCTTCACAGCATTGTGCAAATACAGGGAATTATGTATTTTCCTCTGGAGCAAGTCCATATGCTGTCCGTGCACTGATTGTGCTTTGGTGCAGCTCCTTAGAGCTTCTCCTTGTCCCCCTGGAGCCTTCCAGCTCTCCCATAGCCTCCTGCCCTCCCCACCAGTTCAGGTGCATGGTTTTAGTGCCCCTCTCCTACTCCTCAGAAAATCAGACACAAGAGCCAGAGGGAAGTGTCACCCTCCAGCAGGTTGTTTTCCCAGGTGCCCAGTGCAGGTGGTGGCACTGCACGCTGGTGGTGATGCATCGTAGGGAATATATGTGGGGCCCTTATTGAGCGTGGAGAGGTGGAGTGGTGCAGATACATCTCTGTTGTGTAATTAATGGCCTTGAAAAAAAAAAAAACAGCCTGTTGGCTAAGCCGGAATACCTCTGAGGGGTTCAGGAATCCCAGCTATGTATCTTTCAGGCATTTCTTCCTCTGTTTTTTTTTTTTTTTTTTTTTTTCCCCTTGCATTGCTGCTGTGCTTCAGTGTGGGTCTTTGTTTGCAGCTCTCATTGTCCTGGGGCAGAGCATTGGGTTGGGAGCTAGCTTCTAAGGGCCAGGGCTTCCCATTACTGGGGACTCCCATGACCACCTCTGCTTGCCAGCCTCAATAGGGGTCACCCCATCGCTCCTTCAGGCCATGGGGCTTTGGGGTGGGAGAAATGGATTGAAGGGGTAGTGAAGATCCCAGAAGAAGAAGGGACGTGGGGCCGTGATCCCATGGGCAGGTGGCTGAGGATGCAGGGAAAAGGAGAAGCAAGGAGATCTTAAATGCTTCCCATACCCCATGCACAGCCTCCCTCTGCCACAACTATGGGCACGTCACTTATTTTCCCTGTGTTTTGCATCCCCATCCATTGGATAGGTGTGAGAATACATCTTCTCCCCTTTACCTTGCTCCCTTAGGGGCTGGGACTGACCTTGCTGGAACTGAGCCTACCGATGCCTACAGCTGGAAGCAATTGCATGGGACTTTGCAGTAGGGTCCTCGTTGCAGGTAACATGGGGACACGTGTCACAGTACACATTGCCCATGGCAGGGGTGACGGACACCCTCACAGGGGAGCAGGAGGTGTGCACTGAGTAGGGTGGGTGATTTGTTTTCTGGCTCAACCAAAACGTTCACAATCATAACCCAGGGGGGGAGGCAACAGCACTTGGCAAACAAATTTACACTAAGTGCACTTCCCTGGAAATGTTTATACTCTACCTCTGAGAAATGTGGCGATAGAGCAGCACGGCGCCGGCGGAGCAGAGGATGCTGCATTGAGCCGGCTCCCAGCCAGGGTGGGCTAGGGGGCACCAGGAAAGGTGGCGGTGCCGGTGTCACCATCCCCACCTCGCAGGGGGTTCTCACCTCAGGACAGAGGGGTGAGGGATGGCAGTGCACCCCGGAAGGGTGTGGGGATGATTTGGGCTGGAGTGAGCTTCTGGGACATGATAACCATTGGGACCATGCATATTCAAAAGCCTCACCTGTATGGTCTCCTGTTGGCCATCAGGGCTATTTGACCTTCAAGGAGTGGTCTGTAGATGGGACTGGGATCTCCAGGTAGTATCACGGTGCAAATAGGTATGGTGTGATCCTGTGTGATGAGGAAAGCTTTTTCATGGTGCTGGTTGCATTCCAGCAAGGAGGAAAGGACTGTGTACAGAAATGCAAGGGCTTTGTAGATGTCCCAGTGCTCCTGGAGCAGGAGACTTCGCAGGGCGCCTACCCTAAGCAAATTGCTAATTACTCGGCAAGTAACCCCCACAAAAATATACATATAGCTTTTAAAAAGAGCACGTAGTGGGCTCACATAGCACGTGTGTGCACGCACGTATTTTTGTGCTGAGGGGGTAGAGAGTTCTTGGCTAAGTAGGTAGAGCCAAATGGCAGGTGACTCAAATGCTACCCCTATTTCTGTCCCCATTTCAGTGATGCCACTTGGGGTGACTCACTTGCTGTCTCCACGTCTCCTTCTCTTCATCAGCTGAAGATAACTCCTACTGAGATACACTGATCCCGGTGTGCTTCAGCATCTGGAAGATCCTAAGAGGAATGACACAGAGTGATGGGAAGCACAGGCACAATCCTGAACATCTCCTGCTGCGGGACACAAGCCCAGGAGAGAGCTGAGGAAGGTCTAAAGAAGTTTCTATTCCCTGTGTATATTTATGGTGGGCAGACTCCGAACAGGGTGGACTTTGCTTGCTTTCAGCATCAGAGGTGCTAATCCCATGTGCCAGCAGCCTGAGTGTGTGTGTGGCCAGTGTTTTCCCAGCCCTCCACGAAGCCCCGAAATCAATGGGCAAAGGGTTAACTGAGCTCCCGAGGCAGGTGGGAGCATAGGTCAGGCTGAGTGATATCGCAGACATGTTATTTGAAAAGCTAAGAAATTGTGGAATTCCTCACCTAATCCAACTTCCCCACAGTTTAAAGAAAACTGCCGAGCAAGATATGTCTATGTCTGAGGGAGACCCCCCCCACAAGTCGATGTGTGCTCTATATGTGCTTATATGGAGCTCGTGCTGCAAGCCACCCCATATCCTGCTGGGCTTCCAGCCACTGGGATCTCACTCCTGGAAAAGCCCATGAGATGCAGCAGCACCATGGGGAGCCAGGTCCTCCACTTCGGCTCAACAGCCCAAGGAGCTGAGCAGCTGTATTGCTTTTGTATTTAATCAAGGCTGGTTTGAGCTGGGGAAAAAAAAAAAAAAAGTGGGGTGTGAGGCTTTAATCTGGAAAGTTTTACAAATGGAAAAAGGCAATGACTAAGAGGACTTCCAGAAAAGTTTAGGGTTTTTTTTTTTTCCCCCGCAACATTTCCTATCGGTTCTTCATAAAAAATGTTTTACAGGGTTCTGCTGGAAAAAGTGTTGCTTGCAAAAGGCAGGTGTTGGCAAAGAAGCCAGCCCTCTGCCTGGCGACTGTTGGTCCTCTCCTGACCATGGTGGCCCTTTTCCAACCTGAACCATCCCACCAGCACTGTGGGATGCAAGAAAATAAATGTGTTTTCTTGCTGGGGGGGACAGGCAGCCTGATTGCTGAGGCTTGCTGGAGTGGTGGTGGGACCGTGGTGTGCTCCTCGGTTGGCTCCTGGGAAGCTCTGTGATGTGTTCAGCTTCATGGAACGCAATCAGTAGCTCAGTGATACTCCCTGGTTAGAGAAACGTGCACAATAAAGGGTGAGAAAATCGACTGCTTTCCCTTAAAGGGTAGGAGGGATGAGCTCACTCTGGGAGTGACTGGAGGGTCCCTGGGCATTTCACACCTTACATTTAGGTAGGCAGCCCTCAGCCCATCCTCTTGCTGACATGTCCCTGCAGGACGGGACGTGCTGCAGAGCTGCAGGGAAGTGGCTGGAGGCTAAATGTTGCTTAACCCCACCAGGAACCACTTGATGCCTCAAACCATGAGAGCTGAGGGTGATTCACCCATCTCTATGAGGTTCTTCCATCCCATTCATCCATCCCTCACCAAAAGCAGTGTCAGGGGCAGAGAGAAATACATGGCCGGGATGGAGGAGGAAGGTCCCCAGACCTCCTGGCACTGTGTCAGCTGGAAAACAGTTAAAACACTTGTACCAAAAACTTTTGGTCAGACAATACAAAAATCAGTGGAAATCGATTGACTCTTGCAGACCCCATCTTAGGACATCCCTGGCTATGAGAGGTGACTGCACTGAGCCTCGTAGGACTGCGAATACCTGAACATGATTAATGATAGCAAGTGGACGAGATGATCTCCAGAGATCCCATCCAAGCCCTAAGATTCTGTGCTTCTATGATTAAATTCATGACGATTGTATCCCTGTTGCAAACCTGCCTCTCATTTTATTTCTTCCAGGTGGGTTTTGTGCTGAGCCTTCCAAGTCCAGCAGGTAAATCTTGGCCAGTGAGATTTTTTTTTTTTTTGGCCTGGAATTGAATTGTTTGGAATTTTTAAAGTTTTTTGGTTTTGGTTTTTTTTTTTAGTTTTCATTAAAAGCAACCATTTCAAGTATGTACAGATCACACGGGTGTTTTATAGTCAAAACAATCACAGTAACTGCAAGAGGTGCCAGACTGGAACAACCTCTTCTGCACTAATCTAATCAAAAGGAAAGAAGAGAAAAAGATGTTTTTGAGAGATAGATTGAATTCCTTTGTCTTTGCATGTGATATAAGGGGAGAGAGAAAAATCTAGCAGCCGAAAGCAGTCATTCCCTACAAGGGACTTTTAGAGGAATTGACTTACAAACATGAGTGTCATCATTAGCTGATGATTTGCCTGAGCCACCGGAGTGTTTCAAGGGCTCCCATCCCAAATCCTGTTGAGACCCTATCCCAGGCCCCACCCCAAATCAGACCTGTGTTGGAGAGGGCAGTGTTCCCAGGGGTTCCCCCTGCATGCAGCGATAAAACTAGGGCCATAGACCTGTCTCTGGTGTATGGTGCCCATTCTACAGCTGCTTTCTCCCACCCCATGCTGCCTTGGAGACCCATTTGAAAGCAGCATCAGCACTGCCAGGGTATACAAAGCAGAAGATGACTCACCTTTTCTCCCACTTTTGAGATGCTCTTCCATGCCGAGATAGGGAGCAATCTCCCGGGGAAGGGAGGTGGAATACGTGGGACAGATTTTGTTTAATCTAAACAACTGGCTTGGGATGTTGGTGCTTGGCTTCTAAATGAAGTAATTCTAAAATTAAGATTTTCTGGGTGTTACTCTGCCATGTTCTGGTCTCAGGATTGAAAACAGGTAAAAGGGGAAACCTTGAGCTTTAGCAATTGCTTTGGAGGATTTGCTCTGGCTTTTCTGCCAATCACGAGGAGGAGAGAGCCTGAGCCTGGCTATCCTGGGGAAGAGGGGCAGGAGATGGCAATACTAGGCAGAAGTCAGCTGCTCCAATGAAGTTTTCCACAGGAGCTCCATTAGTGTGAGCACAAGCATGGCACATGCCCTGGTGCCCACATCTCCACCAGGCTATCCAAGGAAGAGGTTCTTTGGCCAGCAGACACAGTCCAAGCAAGAGGCTTGCAAGGCAGACTTTGTTACACAGACATGGTATTATAGCCAAGGGAGAGGCATCACCACAGAGCTGCCACCACCATGGAGCTGGAAGTCTTCTGGTTCTGCCCCAGTCACCAAACCCAGCCATTAGGTGCTCATCAGCCAGCCAGTCTGCAGGTGGTAGCACTTGCCATTCCCAGCTAGCTGTAAACAAGGCAGCCTTGTATTTTGGAATTGTCCACACCATAAGCAAGCATGACCTCTCCTCTCAGATCTTATATTGGGTGGCTATAAGCTGCAAATGCCAGGCATCGTTGAGTCAAGACATTACCATCTAAAAGCCAGGAGCAGTGATCAGCACATGATGTAGTTGTGTGAGGCAGAAAGTGTCTTCTGCTGATAGTGGGCACAAGTAACAGTAGGAGAGATTTTCAGTGATGAAAAGGCCATAGGATTTCCCACAGCTGCAGCCAGAACAAGCATTTAATGCTGTGGGAAGCAATCAGCTCCCATTTAAAAGGCTCCATGCAAGCAGTGTAAGTCTCCTGTGCCAACAGCTGAGCCATCGCACTGGTAGGTGCCTTTTGCTCATTAAAAAACTTTTCTACTGCAATGGGTCTGACTTCAGTAACTGGCTCCCATCGTGTGTTTGGCTTCTGTGCACTATAAGGAGATTTCTCACGTCTGTTTCTTCTGGAGTAACATCTCTCTTAGCCTTGTTGTTTTTAATCACAGTGCAGTAAGCTGCCTTACTCCCTGGCAGCAAGGTACGTTTCAGGCAGGTGAGGTCATCCCTGCTGCTCCTTTCTGCTTCTTCCCCGGTTCCCTTTCATCCTTGATGTACTCTGCATTGAGCTCATTGTCTTTTATCAGGCTTTGCAAGGGGTGTTAATCTGCCCAAGGCTGTGCTCGTGTAACTGGAACGTGTGTGGTGTCTGCAGGAAATGCCCCCAGACACAGCGTGATGAGATCTTCCCCAGCACTCAAGGCTCTGCTCTGCCGGTGCTTTTGTGACATATTTATCTGATCCACATCAGCATCCCCTCGTGGGCTCGCCCTAGCTCAATCCCACAGACACCTGGCTTTGTTACGTGGCTCTCTAATCACTGATCTGCATGGAGACAAGTTTCCAAATTGCCTGTTTTTGCTTGAGGAGATTTCATTTAAGGGCCTGGGGGGATCTGACTGGTTAGGAGAGGATGGGGCTGATGTGCATTTGGGTAACTAATTATATTTCTATTATCATATGTGAACAGAGAGATCCCCCCCCACTGCTGAGGCACTTCACTGGAGAATAATTTAGACCCTTTTCCTAAGCCAGGAGACTGTTACGGATCCTGCCAGCTGGTAAGTCTTTAAATTCACTGAAGTCAAATCAGCTGTGTGTCACTCTATTTGGCCTAAATTTGAATGCAGCTCTGCCTTAAACACTTGGCAGGTGGGCATCTGTAAGAGCCCAAACACAGACCTGAATTAAGAGGGATGGATTTCACTTGAGGGATGCTCACCCACATACCTGAGATCTCCAGGGGGTTTCCCAGCAGGTCTGTGCCCCATTGACCTGTAGCTGAGCATCCCCAGCCCAAATCCAGGCACAACCTTTATTTCAGCTGGTATCACTCTGATAAGGGTTTCAGATATTTTCCCGGTGTTTCCCGTGCTGTCCCAGTCTGAAACACTGAGCGCTCCCTCTGCTGGCTAAAATAATATTTCATAATCGCGCATCCACACTGCATTGACGTGGCGAGAGAGCACAGCCTTCCCGGGGCAGGTGCCACTTGTGGGACGCCCTACAGTGGGGACATCAATACCCCTGTCCTTGCCAGTGGGGCAAGAAGGGCCAACAGCATCCACTCCAGACTCAGCCTGAATCAAAGTTGTCTGACATAGTTTCCAAATGCAAGATGTGTAATTCCAAATGCCTGCATGATAGAGAGCTGAAAAAGCAGGTGATGTAGCAGGACAGGGGCTGGCAGTCACCTTCCCAAAGCCCCAGGACTCGGCTGCTTTGTATGTGGGCACTGGCCCAGCAGTAATGAGATGTGGGGAGGTATCCCAGCTTTGCTTGAAATGCTGATATTTCTATTCAGGATATACACCTGTGCTCTGGAAGTCCTTCAGTGTCAGGGTGAGATGGAAGCAACCAGGATTTTCTTTGGGGATGCATCCTTGGTTGTTGTGGACCTAACCCTTAGCACGCACAAAATCATATTGCTGGCTCAAAAATGCATACCCAACCAGCCCAAAGCACTTCATAGGCATGTGCTATACCCAAGGAAAAATTTCCCTAAAGATAATGATTTCTCAGCACAGCTGAACCTGCAGTTAGTGTGCTGGGATGTGCCCACTGGTTTCATGCTGTAGCAGAGTTGATGGCTTTTGCTTTGGTTTGCTGAATTTCCTCCCTGCCAGTGTTTTCACTCTGTAGATAGTGAGGAAGTTGAGTTAGCCGGTATCACAGCGCACAATGCAAAGTCATGGTCCTTCTGTGATGGAAAATTGGCACAAAATGAAGTTTTTATTCTAAAGATCTTCCTGCAGCTTCTCCATATGCATCAGAAATCCTTCACTGCAATCTTCCTTCATGTGGGAAATGGGTAGGGGGCCAGGAGAGGCATAGGCACCCATGCTGACCCAAGTCAGATGCCCATGTCTTGGGCTTCTTCAAGAGCCTGGGGCTTCAGAAATGTGACCCAGGCTGGAGAAATACTCCCTTTAAACAAGGATCAGAGCAGGAATAGCAAGAAACCAACTCATCATTGCTCAAGGTGCCTGCAAGAACTGGTAGATGGTCAGCTGTTCCACATCTTGGCCAGCATCACCACTGGGGTTGACAGGCAATGTGCTTGCAGCCCTCCAGCTTTCTCCTTGCTGCTCCCTTCCGCAGCCTCGATGCAAATCATTGCTCCAACGTGACACACTGAGCTTCAGCAGGATTTTCTCTGACCTTGCATCATCTGGATTTACTCAATCCCTCCAGTATTTTTCAGTGTCCCTGGTGCTGTTTGCCCTGCCCCATGCTACCTTGCCATGTCCTGTACATCTGCAGGCAAAGGTGCAGGATCCAGATGTGGGCTGCCCTACGCTCCATCCCCTGTCAGCCTGTGGGACTGCAGGGAGAAGGACAGCCATGGCAGAGATCTGGCTTTTGCAGATTCCCAGCATTTTTGTGGTGCCCTATTTTGGTGACGGAGTCACGGGTAATTGCTGTGCTCTGGACAGATATGTGAAACCTCGGGATCTTTTCCAGATCGTGAGGACTGCAAAGTCCAACAGTAGAGACAAATTCCTTGGGTAAGGCTCCAGAAACTAAAGCTGCTTTAGGGAGGAACTGGGATGCAAATAGCCTTTTTGGAGACAGAGAAGGTGCAGTGATGGATGGCAAGGGCCAAGGTGAACGACTCGAAAGTTTCTCCTGGTCCTTTGTTCTTAAATGGAATGCACAACCAGCGGAACAACCTCAAGCACCTCTGCACGGAGCGAGGAGTAAGGGAAAGCATCTCAAAAATGACACTGGGGGACCTGCAGCTAAAAGCATAAGAGAAGATCAGGATGGCATCAGTGTTCCCAGGGTGAGGTCAGGAATCTCACAGAAGCAGAAGAGCTGCTGGAGGAGCACTTGCCACTTTTTTTTTTCTCTCTTTTAGAGACTGAAACTCATTATTTCAAGGCAAAGTGACAAAACTTGGAAAAGCATGGCCACTCTTAGCTTATAGGTACATAGAAAATGACCAGGAAAAAAAAAAAGAAAAAAACAATTTAACTGTAGTTTGTGGCCCATGTGTCATTTTTTTTTTAATTATTATTATTTTTTTTACTAGGAGCAGGTCAGGTCTTCAGCTGCTTCACTGTGTTTTCACTCACCACCAAAATCAGCAGGAGCCAAGAGAGCATTTACTGAGGGTAATTTTCAACACTCTCCTGCAACACTCGCATGCCAGGTAGGAAAAGCCATGAGATTGGGTGTGCAGCACATCTGCAGGCCCCGGTGATGAGGATGAGGTTTCCAATAAGTGGAAAAAAGGATAACGAGTTTAGAAATGTTTCCTTTGAAACTTCCACAGAATGGTTTGTCGTCAACAAGAGGTGGGTGGTGTCATTTATATTTGATTTTCCGTTTTCTGATTAGAAAAGAGGAAGCCGTGCTGTTTTCTGACAAAAAGTTACATTCCAGAAATTGGCGGTTCTGTAAAATATCCTTCCCCTGAAAAAAATCCACCATTAAAAAGGCCAAATAACAACAACCTGGAAATCAAAAGCCAAATTCATTTCCATTATCCATTTTCTTCCAAAATGAGAAAACATTTAGAGGGAAATTTTAGTAAGAGCAACCATGTGCATCCTGGAAATCCTGATATTTACTGGGCATAAAAATAAGTTTAAAAAAAAAAAGCCATATTTTGGCCAAATGTTACAGGAAAAGAAGGGAACTCTGTGCAGCCCGGAATGTTTGTTCACATCCCTGAAGCTGGTTGGGGATGGAGGGAAAAGATGAAGGCTCAGATCATTTCCTTGTGCACTCCTATGGGCTTGCTTAGCTTCCTGTTATTGTCCTGGCTCTGCTCCCACTCATGCTACCCAACAGGTCTGCAAGGATGCGGGACCCAGCCTGGCATTGGGTTCCAAAAAAGCTGGCTACTTTCCCCTCAAAAACATTAACTCAGCGACAATGAGCTGGCAACGACTTCCCAGATGGACTTACAGCCTGACCTGAAGCTTTCTTCCTGCCCAAGGTGAAAGGAGAAGAAAGAGAGGCTGTGTTTTGTTGAGGATAGGTGTCTTTGGAGAGGTTGGTCTAAATCAGAGGGAATGTTGGTATAGTCTGGCTTTTTCTTACATAAAATGGATTTGTGAGTTTGGGGTGGGTAACAGAGAGCATTCTTCTACCTCAGAAAAGGAAATAATACAGACAGATTAGCTCTAGGAAAGTGGCAGCCTTCCCTTCCTCTCCAGAAAAGCCATGGCAGTGTAGCCCAACCAGCCAACCCAAGGATGCTGTCAGTCATCACATGCTGCCATCCAGCCACTGTGCTCCTCCTCACAGCAGCTCTGCTTGGTCCTGGTTCCATTGCCACTCCTGCAGGAATCTCTCTCCTTTCCTCAAAACCAGAGCCCGTGTCGGGAAATGTTCAGGAAACGGGGGCAACTTCGGTCCTTTCTTTTCTGGGCAGCGTTAACAACTCCACAGCCCGAAGAATTTGTCTTGCAATCCCCTCTGCGGCTCAGCTTTCAATTCTCTATTCAACCAGCATGAATGAAGCGAAGCCTTTATTTGCATTCTCTTCAAATTGCCCTTCACCGCTAGCATGAGACCTTTGGAAGTTTGTTGCAAGGAACAGCGGAGCCAAGATATTTTAGCTGGGCATGATGCCCCACCACTACAGCAAAAAAATAAAATAAAAAAAAAAATCACTTCAAAGCAACTGCTGAGTCAGAAAAAAACAGGCCTTGGATGCATTCACTTCCCAAAGATCACAATGCAAAGCCCCAGCGGGAGGAGGAGCAGGGAGGGAGGTCAATGGAAGCGGCATTCCCTGTCCCTGAGTCACTTCTCCTTCAGGAATTCGGGAGATCTGGCTTCTCCTCAGTACCAGCACATCTGCTATCACAGGGGGACTTTGTACAGAAATCCCCCGAGGAAGGGTGCTCCACAGTGCTGCTAATCCTTGGTTTTGGGGGTGAAGGGCTGTGCAGCAGCCCAAGCCATCTGACAATATCACGTTTTCAAGGCAAGAAGCTGTGTGCTCCAATGCAGAATGTCGCCTAGGGTTGCCTTCAGGCTTCCTTCCCCAGTGTGGCATTAAGAGGGGAAAAAACACCTTTGTTCTCCTTTGGCCTTCACCTCGCTGCTGCTCTTAAAAAGCAAAGAGCTGGCCCAGTCCAAGCCCTTTATGTTATTTTCAGTTCTGAAAAAGCAAAGTGTCTACAGAAGGATTTTTTATTTGAGATTTTCTACAGCTTTTAAATTGATGCAGTGTTTTCTCCTGCACCTCCCACCATATGTTGCACACAGGATGGTTCTTACTTTGGGGATGAAGAGAATAAGGGACCTGCTGCCTTCTCCTCTCAGGATGCACAAAGGCGGAGGAATAGTGTGGCATAGCCACCAGCTGCCATCACGGGTGGGTCACCAGATGGGTACCTAGTGTGTCCTACCCCATCCCACTTAACACTCCATCTTGAGATTTCAAAACAATTCCCACTCTGCATTTGCTCAAACCTCCGGCTGTTTTTCAGTGGAAGGAGAGAGTTCACCCTGGGGTAGCCCAGATCCTGGTGGTTTAGTGTATGGTCTTGCCCATGGGGCGTGGAGGATGAAATCCCCTCTGTGATGCCAGCAGAGTGAGTACCTGCATCTCCCACAGATCTGTGCAGTGCCCAAACTACCCTTCCTCCTATCTAATTCAGCCTTGCTAAAACTGGTCCAGTCCTGCAGGAAGTGCTGATGTTGATGAATCAACATTTTCCAGCTAAAAACGTGGCATTTGCAGTTTCCCAACAAGTCCTAATTGAGAGCATTCAGAAAAAAAGCAAACAAACAAGCAAGCAAACCAAACAATAGCAGAAGGCAGGGAATGAGCTGGGCATCTCCAACCGGCTATCCTCGCTGGGGTATTGCTCCCAGGGCTGCATCAGCAGCCTCCAAAGCTTGTCTTTTTGCAACTTCTCTCTGGTGGAAGCTGGTTTTGGCTTAGAGCCATTTGGCAAATGCGTGCTTCAACTTTCTTACACCTGTTTTATAGGTGTGCTGGATGTATTCCCATGCCATTGTCTGGGACCTGAAAACTTTTGAAATAGGACACGCCATCTTAGATGTTTATCTAGTTGTTACCAGTTTGTTGACACAAATATTTCACTAAACCCTCTAGGTTTCAATGACTCTTACCTGGCTTCTTGTCTGTCTAAAGCCAGTGTAGGGCTCTGAGCTTCCAAGCACCATGTCTGCAGAGAGCTGGAGATCCCAGGCTCTGGGATCTGAGCCTCCTGCAAAGATAGATACCATCTGAAATTCAGTGTCTTGGTTGGCAGGAAGACCCTCTTCTTGTCTTGGCTAGGAAATTATGTAGCAACAGGTGGCACTGTAGACACGCTCATGCAACCTCCCTTTTACTCCCACTGACTGGTAGTAAGGATCACAGCAAAATATGTAGCGCTCTTGAGAACATGAAGAGGATTGGATGTGGTGCATGCTTTCCAATAAAAGCTGCTAGGTTATTCACTAAATACAATTACAAAAAATTTTCCATCCATAGACTGATCTTCCATTCAATCATGCTGAGACAAAGTGGTTTCATTACAAATTTCTGGTGTTTGAAGACAGTGGGATAAGTGGGTGGAAAGTCCATGGTAGGAAGAAAGTATGGTCCACCTACCACCGCTGGAAAGGAAGAGGTATCTCCATGGACTTTGCTCCTGTTTCTGTCCCCAGAGTGCAGCACTTGGGCAAGTGCTGGACCAGCAGAGCAGTCACAGAGACAATGTTATCTCCTACACCACCTCTTCAATTTTTCTTACTCCCATCTTTTGTCATCATTAGACCTGTACAGTTTTGGCAGGGCTTAGTGATGGAAATCTCAGATTTCCAGTAGCAAGTCTCAGTCTCATCACAAAATAACCTCTTTGCTTACTTGCTTTCTACAGACCCTGGCTACTTAGTCCAGGATCTTGGTCCTATGTGATGCAGGACAAATCCCAGTGACTCCACCAAGTCTCGGGTTTTCAGCTGTAAAGGGGAACAGTGCCTCATGATCCACAGCAAGTGCTAGTTCTCTTGGATCTGCTTTCCCTCCAGACCTTGCAAGCAGGCCGAACCACAGAATTTCTTCTCTGCCTATGAGCTCAGAGTGGCTTTTCCTTGGGATGGATGTGCAAAAAGTTGGGATTGCAGGTGCAAAAGCAGGAAAGGAGTTTGAAGCAGCATGTGTCAGCATCTCAATAATCCTGCCTGTCTGACTGCCTGGAGGTGCTTTGTTTCTGACAAATTTCAGGCTTCTGCAAATATCTGGTTAAATGAGGAATGAAATTTGCAGCGTGAAGTGATGGTTGGCAGCAAGGGAAAGCAGAAGGCAGTCACGGAGGGCAAGCATCTGGTCCAGGACCAATACACTCAAAGCACAGCCCCGAGCATCAACAGTGATGGATGTTGCACTGGTGGCAGACAGCTCAGGGAAACTCTTTATGGTCAAAATCTGCTTTCTGCGTCTGATTTGTCAAATACTTGTGGATAGCAGGCACGTCCCATAGTAAGGACTATGCCTGGGCCTCTGACAAGCAGAAGGGAGAATTGGACACACTTTATAAATTGGTTGTGGCACTTGGCCATGATTCTTCTTGTTACAGCTAATGGGTGACTTAATTCTTTGCTTAATCAGGACTGTTTCCATTACACAACTGAGGAAGTTCCATCTCCCAGCCGCCTCGCTATATTTAGGCGGTGAACTGCAGGAAGCTGACCAGCATGTTGCTTTCGCATGTGTTCCCCAGTAACATTTCCCTAGAAAGTGAAGTCTCTCTCAATGCTTTCCTCCCATTCTGCCTCGTCCACCAGGCACCGAGGGTAGGGGATGCTCTGTGGGTCCCCCCAGACTGTGCAACCTGCCTCCCTCCCTCGCAGCCACTTTGGATGTTTAGTGATGAGTTGCTCCAGGACAATTTAAAACTGCCTCCTCTGAGCACAGCCAGCCAGCCCCTAAAGCAAACGGTGGTGTCCCTTCCCCAAGAAATGGACACAGAAACAACGGACACACAAACCATGGACACATGAAATGGCGCGAGTCTTCCCATAGATCAACAAGGTTTATTCAAATGCTTTGAAGGTGCAATAGAGTAAGTGCATGTCTGTGCCCACCGCCAGCCTCTTGGCTAGTTGCAGTAGTTCTCCAGTTGGTAGAGAGAGCACGTGTTATGGCAGCATTGCTCAACAATCCCTCTCTTGACCTTCTCGTATTCCTCCTGCTGGAAGGGCAGCACTCCTACCTCACCACGCAGGGGACTGCTCACTGCCAAGGGAGAAGAAAGTAAGTCATGGTTCATCCTACACCAGCCCTAGCTGTTGAGCCCCATGGAGACCCCCTCATCAGATACCAGGTGCGTGAGCCAAGAGCTGCCTGGGAAATGGGGAGCACTTGCAAAGGTTTCCCAAAGCTGATGCTCTCAGAGCGTTTTAGGCTCCAAGTTGCCTCTCCCCACATAACCCCCTAGTGTACAGGGAAGCCACATGGAGTGGACAAAGGGGTACAGGGGCTTTAATGGGGTAGGCATGTGGAGAAAAGGAGAAACGCTGTGTGCTCCCTGTGTTGAGCAGCTCGTAAATAAGATGATAGTTATTCTGCTCAAAGTGATGAGCTTGAAAATGTGAGCAGAGCTGTTCAAGTTTTAGATGCCCAATGAAAATACAGAAAATGGCAAATAAAACAGTGATTTTTTCCTATAGGAAGAAAAGATCCACTAACAACCAAAAGCAAGAGTCTGGAAAGCAAGACTGAAATGTGGTTTCTAGGGCAGCAGAAAAGCATAGCACAAGATGCAAAATCCCACAGCACCCAAAGTGTGATACAATGAACAAGGCACATGAGTAACAAGAAATCATTATGCTCATTTGCTAAAGGGAAAATTTAGAAAAGATTTAGCCCAATATTAAGTAGAAGAGGAAATAGCTAGTCAATGTTTTGTGATTTATTTGTTTTCATCCTTCAAGCCAGCTGCAAGCAGACTGCAAACACAACAAACTTGTGTGACAGAGAGGTAGTGGCTCTATAAAAAGAGGTAGAAAATCCTCACATATTTTCAGACAGGTTGGCCCTGATGAAATTCTCCATACAACATTTAAAGAGACCAACTCATTCATCATGGACTTCAGAAGCAAATCATCAAACGAGTAAGAAACTAGCAGCCTGCCTTGCCTTTCAAAGTAAATCATGGCAAACTCTCTGCTTGCCTTATGTGACATTACCTTGCTTCACCTCCCAGAAACCACTGAGACTGTATTTCACAGGGCAGTCATGTATGCAGGAGAAGGATGCAGATGCAAATGAAATCAATCTGTGTTTGGAAGAGGACTGGTGGAAGAGCTGTACCATAGTTAGGGGAGGTTGTTCTATCATGAAACTGGAGAGTTAAAATGATTGGGACTTGGCAGGAGTCTCTTCTCCATCTATTCAAAATCTCCACTAGAGGCTCAGAAGATGGAGGAGAGAGTGTTTTTGCTGGTTATAGAGGACCCAAAGCTGAGAGGAATTGCAAATACTTATCTCCAGGAGAAACAACACTCGTGCATTACAGCTGGTGCATTACAGGTCCTGGCCCCATCTGGATACTAACAGCATGCTCAAGGACTTGCTGGACTACCTCATCCCACCTGCTTGAGAAGTTGCAAAGCTTGCTGTTGCGCTTAGCTGAACAATGCTAGGTTGTGTTGCTGCATATTTCCAGATTTCCCTCTTCCTAAGAGCAGTTTTTATGAAAGTTAGTGGAGTGTGGGACATGGCTGGTGGCAATGAGTGGATGTAGCAGGTGGGAGAGATCTCTGCCTTGGCAGAAGCTGTGGTAGCCAGATAAGAGTTGGACTTCCCAGCCATAAGAATGGCTGTGGTCCTTACACAATGCTCCCGCCTCTGGTGTTCCCACACCTGCACCTCTCAGTGATCACAATGCTGAGGAGAGGCAGCATTTCCAGTGGGTCTCTGTGTGGCACACTGCTCCCCACACCATTCCTAAGTGACAGCTCAGGAAGGAGATTAGCAGCAAACAGAGAGCAGAGAAGTTGTGCTTTTTAATGTTATGCCTCTCTTTTGCAAGTCTGTTTCCAATCTTGCAGTTTAACTGCTGATAGGAGCTATTCACTTTGCCCACAGCTCTGCTGGATCTTGGGCTGGATCACAAATGAATGCGAGAAGCATAGGACAGGCTCTTTCCCCAAAGAAAATGTTCAGACAAAGAGTTCGAGACAAGTTCAGGAGTTTCCAGAGCCTGTTGGAGCCTGGTAGCTTCCAAAGCCGGATCAGAAATGCCTCCTTTGGTGGGAATGAGCTGCCTCATCTGGGGGCAGGGCAGGTGGCAGGGAGCTGAGTAGCTCTGAGCTGATAAAAGTGTTTCCTGTGTTACCGATTTACAGAAGAACTGCTCTGCTAAAACAAAGGGCAAAGCAAGGAAACCAACCTACCGCATTGCTGTGGGGGCTGCAGAATGTCAGCTTTTTGTCCTCTTAATCTGCTGTACAAAATAAGGTAAAGATGGACACTGGCTGCATCACAACTTACTCTGGCTAATCCATTTACCACCATGAAATAAGAGACAATATAAAGCTGTGGGGGGCTCCAAGCCTGCTGAAGGGCAAGATTAGTACTCAAAATTACCTAGGAAACTATAGAAACCCTTTGAAAAGATGGGATGCTGTTCATCAAGGAGTGGGAAAGATGCTAGAGGAAGGCAGGAAGACAGTGTTGTGCAATCAAGACAAGGGGTAGATGGGGTGGATTGCTAGTAGTGCTCTTGCAAGGACTGCTCATTCAACTAAGGGGTGGCCAAGGCATCCAAGGGAGACAGTGAAAGCAAGTGTGGTGCTGCTTTGAAAATGATAACACCCCTGTATAGGAACACGGTGTGAAAAACATACAATGCTCTTCTTCCAGTTTGCTTGCTCTGCTTGTAGTTGGCAAGACTTCTCCAGCCATCCCCATTCCGTAAGGGTGTGGGCCAAATGCAAAATAGTTTGCATGGACAGAGATCTAGAATATACGATCTAAAAATGAATTCTGGGGCTGTTGAGTACTTTTGGGTCACAGTAGGTTTAAACAAGTCATGGAAGCAGCCTTTAAACAGTTCGAAAATAACCCATAAAGGAGAAATGGTAGACTCTTCTTTTTGTCCACTATGGAGAAGATGAGGAATAATTTATGGCAAGAAACATTCAGGTTAAATATTAGGAGGAAACATTAATGAAAAAGTCAGCTAAGCACAAGAACAGTTAGTTTCAGAAGACAAGTTTTTATGACCATACTTGACATAGTCATAGAACAGGAAAGAGGTAGTGTGGGTCAAGAAGAGGTGCAGAGAGAGTCTTCTTGATTTTCTTCCACCTTTGTTTTTCATGATCACTCCCAGGTCAGTGTAATTGCCACACAAATTTTGGGATAACACTGTTCTCAGCATCTCCCTACCAAGAGAGAAGCAAAAAATTTGGAGCTTTCTGTGACAATTCCTTCTGCCTCGTAAATCCCCTTCCCTGCTTGCCCTCCTGCCTGCCTTTTTAGCCTGAAGATCTTTCCATGGGCGATATGATTCTGTTGGTATGTTAAAGGTATTCCTGGCATTCCCCATCAAGGACATTCCTTGTGTCACCATCAAAGATAGGCTGTTGCCTTTTGCATCACATAGTGTATGACTGTAGTCATGGTCAACCTGACTTACCTAGAGGCTGCTCGACATCCCGTCGGGCTTTGGGGGAGTAGAAGAAGCCACGCTCTCCACACACCAGGTAGAGAGCCTCCACCAAGTGGGAGCCACAGAGGTGCTGGTTGGCAGCTGCATAGCTGGTCCCGGGGCCAGAAAAAACAAGGAGGGCCAGAAGAGGCAGTGATCGAATCCAGAGAGCCATGGTGAGCTGGGGGAGGCCTGGAGGTAGGAAAGAGAGGAGACACGTGGAGGGTTGCAAGGGAGGAATAACCTGTCATCAGGCATTTTATGTCCCTCAGCTCCTTTGACATGAAAACAAGACTACAGAAGCAAATGGACCTTCTAAAGAGGAAAGGAGTACTTTATGCATCAGGCTTTGAGTCATATTAAAAGACCAATTATAACCAGAAGCCTGTCTCCATCCACACACTCACACCAGTGCTGGCCTCCCTGCTGTTTTCTCATAAAGAGACAAACCAGACTCCAAAATCTATGTATGGAATGGCTTTTCATAGCACAGCCTTCAACTCTTGAAGACATTTAAATGTTTAGGGTTTAAATCCACGGGCTTTTATTAGTCAGACTCAGTGGATGCAGAGGACCCCTCTCAGGCTGAGCAGCAGAGGCTGCAGTGTGAAAATCTGTCTTGGACATAAGAGCTCTTGAAAACAGAGCTCACCCTGGAGCAGGGGTATTTGTGTTGGACATCATCTTACTGAGCCCTGAGGCATACCTGCCCAGGAGAGCAGAGATCAACTGGCACTTTCAGAGAAGAAACCCACTCTGCCAAAGCAGAAGGGGCTGTTCTTTATGCCGACCCCAAACAAGAGTAATGTGCTCAAAGGCCTGAGGAGAACTCATTTTCCTGGACTATCAAGCCAGCTTTTGTTACCAACAGCTACATCCACTTAAGAAAACAGCTACACAAACCGGTTAGAAGATAAAAGGAAGGCAACTGGACTTACCCAAAGAAGAGACAGCAAGAGACGGAGAGAAGTTTGCTCTCAATGATGAAGACTGGTAGAAATTTCCCCATTCTCTTTCCCATATTTATATGATTCACACTAGCACAACTGACACAAGAGCTAGGACAAGCCCCACCTTCTCAGTGACGTTCTAGCCAAAATTTTTGCTGTTTGTGCACATTAATTTCCCTAAATGTAGCATCAACAGGTCTTTAGGCAAGTTAAGAGAGAAGCATCACTTTGCAGTTTCCATCTCATTTCAGCTGACCTGCTTTTCCTTACCCGGAGATCTGTCCTGAGCCATCAGTGACCCTTTTAGCAGGAGATAATAGTGCTATTACAGCCGCAATGATTACTAACGACACTAATGCTGGCAATAGGCACTGCTGGCATTGAGGTGGCCAGCAGATGTTTCTGAAATGTAAAATTAAAGGCAAACATCTTAATATGTTTGATTAATATCACCTTGGAAAGTATGCAGCAATGGGATGGAGTTGTCAGTGCGACCATGCTGCTGTCAGGTGCTAGAGGAAGGAAAACACATTACTGCATGAAGGCTATCCAAAGCCTCGCTTGCTGCACACGTGGCGGGTGGTGAGACACGTGCCCTGGGCTTGGGCTGAAGGAGACAACATCTGCATTTTGCAGGAGGCCTTGGATGACTGTGTTAGCTCAGTGTGGGGCCAAAATCAGACCATTTGAAATTTGGTACTTTGCTGTTGAGTGCAACCAGAGCAGCCTCCATATTTAGTGAGAGCAATTGCAGTGTGCTCGCGTTTTCTCGTGTTCATGGAAGTTAAAGCTGGCTCATGAGAGCTGGTTCTGTGATACTGATATATTTTCTGAGTGCATTTGCTGTGGTGGGCTATTGAAATTCAATATCCTGTTGGGGAAATTGGAGGTGGTTAACAGAAACCAGGAGATAGCTGGTTATCTCCATTCTGTCTGCTCCTTCTCAGGGAAACAAATTCTTATGGCCATGACCTCATAAATTCTCTGTCATTTCACCTTTCCTTCAGAAATTAAATTACAAGCATAATTTGCATGGTCAGCACTCATCACTGTGAAGGAGAGCTTAGAAAAATGACTTGAGTATTAATCAGTGCAGCAATGTCTCCTGGTAGTTCACCAAAGCAGGGCTCCAGTGGAGTGAGGACATCATTGGTTTGTCAAGTCAACAGTCCTGATGGACACGAGTCCCAGATTCTGGAGGTGTTTTATGGGAAGGGACCACATCTCTAGCGATGGTGGCTATGAACGAAAAGACAAAGCAGATTCTGAGGCTATGTCTACCTTAGCTTGCAAAGAGCCTGAAACAGCTGAGGTTTGTGATTCTTCATGATTTCAGTGTGTCTGAACTCAGACACAACCTGTCCGAACTCCACTGCCTGCTTAACCTAGAACATGCCTGATTCTCCACACAGAGTATAAATCAGAAGTAATTTCACCGAAGTCAGCAAAATGCTATGAGATTTGATCCAGACTCTCCATTTCTTTCATCACCAAAGCAATTCCTCCCAATTACTTCCACCAGCATGTAGGAGGTAGGAAGTCCCATTTACCTCTGCCATGTCTTTGAGCGTGAAGTATCGTATGTTTGCTAAAAGGACTGTGCCTGCAAAAAGGCAAGTGAAAAGTGCTAAATCTCTGATGAGCACAAAGGGAGGGGACTCATCTCCTCAAATGGATGTGACAGAAGGTTATCAGTTACATCCCCTGCCATGTAGGTCTTTCATCCTCATGCTAATAAATCCAACTTGTGATGCTCAACTACAGTTAATAGCATCTGCGCAATGTGTAACACTATCTCTGTCTCCCTTCCCCTCAAAAAAGATACTTGATGTACTTGAATGACCTAGTGCTATATCCATGAAGAGGGTCTCAAGTTTCAGGGAGATAGGAGTACTCAGACCTTCTCTGTACTAGGAAAAGATGGCAAATTAGTGGCTACACAGGATGAAACTCAACATGTTATCAAGTTACCCTCAGAGCACTGAGCCCCCAGTCAGAATCTAAGGGGATCATTTGCAAAATTACCCTATGAATCGCATCACCAATCAATTGTATGTGTCCACGATAAGCTGTAAGACCTCTTTCTGTAGAAAGAAACCTCAGTCCATGGCTGCCTTGGGAAGGCTCTGAAGCAGGGTGTTCCCCGGGTTAATCATACACTGAGATTTACCATTTAGGGTTTTCCTTCTTGCATTTTTGAGTGTTACCAGAGCATACCTTAACTTGTATTTATGTTACTGACAGTGGGAGTTTGTAAGGAGGCTTTTTGTCCACTATCTTCTCACTTTTAGATAACTTCCCTGCTGGGCTTCCCTCTTCCCAGGGGCAAGGCTTACCCCATTGACATAGAAAAACCTATTGTCTTTTGTTCTGAGAGGATCAAGTTATTAGTCTGTCACTCTCCTTGTTCTTGGCCAACCAAATTCTGAAGGCAGCTTTGAAAAGCTCAGCCCATTTCCACAGCATGCCCAAGCAGAGGAAGGTCTGGTGGTACCTGAGTGCTCAGGAATCCTTCTCTGCTTGCTGTAGTGTGGGTGCAAAAATAAGGATGAAGGAAGGAAAAAAAGATACTGCACTGGATCAAGCTTCAACTTTGCTGCAGATATTTCCTACTAGGAATTTTTTTCCTTTCCAAAATATGATAACTTTGATTATTTATTGGAAACTGTATTTTTTTTTACCGTAAATGGGCCTTTGGAATACAAAAAAAATGCTAGCAGTGATATAAACAGATATGAAATGGATATAAACTGTGGAAAGTTTTGTCTCAGAAGGAAAGCTCCCATGCCAGCAATGAATTCAGAGAGAGGGGCAACAGGGGAGCCCATTTTCCAATGGAAAATCTATTTCTGTAGCAAAATCTCAGCCCACTCCTTCCAGGATGGGATTTCCAGTGGTTTTCACATGATGAAGCGGAGATGGGACAAACATTTGTCCATTGCTTTGGCTGACTGGATGACCCCTGCTCAACTCCTGCTCCTCAGCTCCACATGGGGCTCACTTGGCTGAAGAGTGGAAGTGGGCTGCTCCCAGCTCTTGTCCATCGTGCTAAACCACCTCTGGACGTGACTTGAAGCCACCTCCCTTGCTCACATCCCCTCAACCCCAGGCAGCTGCACCAGTGGGAACAAGGTTTAGGCAATCCCCAGTGTCATGTAATCAAGTTTTACAGTCTGCTTCCAGCACAATAAAATCTTTACTACTGTAGATGTCTTGCATTTTCGAACCCTGTCCAGCAAAAATAACAAGCCCGTTATGGGGGAACTAGTTAACGATTACAAGTTTGTGCAAGTTTTACTGAAAGCAAAGGTCAAGTTTGGAGGTGTACAAGTGCTCAGCCAGTACCCAGCATCCCCAAAACACTGGCTACTACTGCTGGGGGTGGCTTTGCCTTGTCCTCATTGGTAGTTCCTTTGCAGCTCCCATCTGTAAGATGAAGGAAGTGGGGATCCCAGCACTGGTGATAGTGCGTAATCACATGAATTCTTGCAGCTGAGCCCTGTGATGCCTGCAGAGATATATGGTGGCCCCACCAGACAGGTGGGGCAGCTGCCATGGGCTTGGCAGGAGAGGGGGGCTGCTATAGCAAAGGGTGAGGCTAATCTGGAGCCACACAATGAGAGGTGCCCTTGCTTCAAAAGAGGCATTGTGCAAGCAGGCAAGAGGGTTGCTCATGAGGATAAAAGTAATCTGTCATCTCCTTCTATAAACTAATCTAGGTGGTTGTCTGGGTGCAGGACGTGTGAGCTGTCCTCATCTCCCCTCCAGCCACGGGCCCCAAGGGTGATGCTTCTGTCGGACTGCAGATTTCACAATTTTCTGGGCTCTCCTTGTCCCACAAACATTATCTCTCTGCTTAGAACACCGCTGAATCATGGTCTGGAGGGTATAACCCAAAGCCCAGTGTAACCAACCAGGTTTGTCCCATTGGCATCTGTCATCTTTGGGTTAACCTTTAACAGCCAAGAGGCTCCAAAAGAACATGGAGAGGGTCATGAGTATATCCACACTTCTGGAGATACAGCTTGCTGGTAGAAGATGTTCCAGGGAGCCTCTCTAAGTGCCTGTAGCTTTCATTAGAAGACAAGAGAGTTTTCCAGCTGTGCTGAGGCTCTGAGAACAGACACAAACCTTCTGTCCACTCTTCCTGAGCACTTCGCACCTCTCAGCAGTGAAACCCTGATTCAAGGCAGCCTCACTCACCTGGGATCCCCATCCCTGGAAATCGGTTTGTCTGCATCTTGCCCAAGCTCCTTTGGACTCTGCCAACTCAAACCTCTACAGAAGTGCAGCCATTGAGCAAAACAGACAGAATTTAATGCCCTTTAGAATAAAACTCCCATCCATCTTGGGAAAAGCAAATGCAAGGTTATATATAGAGATGGATAAAAAAAAAAGGTATGCCCCTTTTAACCTGGTAAAATATTACTGGACACAGACTTTTTGAGAAGTTAGAGGCTGAAATAGAAGCTAAGAGCTGCTAATAGTTCCTAGACACAGCTATTAGCAGATGCAGCAGAATAAATTGGTTTGTTTATCAATGAGGAGAAGATGAAATCTGTGGCTATTAATGGCCCAAAAGTAATCCTTGGTTTAGATAGAGAAACATTAGAAGAGGCAATGACACCCTGCTAGAGGACAAGTAATGAACAGCAAAAGCAGCAAATAACTTCCACAGAGTTGAGAAGCCTGAAAAGGGAGCCTGGTCAGCACCAAAGCAAGAACACATATTTTCAGAACTGTTACCACATCTGTCCACAACTGTAGGCAGTAAAGATTCATGGTGCTACTACCATGGCTTCCACAGCAGGTGGCAATAGGCACAATTTGGAAAGCGAAAACAAGGACATAACATGGAGAAGCCTTTGGTAAAGCAAAGAAAGAGAAGACCTGGTCCTTTGCCACCACACTGGGCAGGCCACCAGAGAGCAGCAGACGTAGCAGAAAGTGATAAGAGCTATAGCCAGCCCATGCAGCAAGGCGGTAAGAGATAAATAAACAATGAAGGGATGGTTTTTGCTTGCTCAGACTGGATTTGTCCCTTGCTGTAAAGTGGTCTCACAAATTGAAAATAAATTACCTTGTCAGATATTTCTGTTTTCTGCTGCTGCTCTTCTCTGTATGTGTTGGTGCACTGTGGACATCTGCCATGATTTTCCCCATGATAAAACTGGGGACTGTACTTGACACCATAAGAGGACATTGAGGCAGAATGTACTGTTCTCACACAGCACTTCCTGCTGAGTTCCAACAGGAAGCTTGGAAACCCCATTTTCTGGAATTAACTTCCTCCTTCCCCCTTGCTTCCACTTTGGGGCTCCTGGCTCTGATGCTGTTAATTATCCCTGGCTAAGTGGATCATTTCGAGCACTTAAAGCCACTTTCAGGATTTGGAGGCACACCGGTAACCAGTCCATGGGTTTGCCTAGGGGCTCCTAGACAAGGAGGTGCAAATCCTACCGATAAGACTTGTTAGTGTTATGGGGCTTGGGAAGGGGGGGGTTGGAGACAGGCACATGGATCGCGGGGCCAGGAGGGGCGAGCAGCCCCCCCTCCTGTGGGGAGCCCTGCGGGCAGTCGGGGTCACACTGATTTACGGCAGCAGAGGAACTGGGGCCGTTAATTCAAAGTTGCCGCTTATCGGTGTTTGGAAAGCAAGCTCCGATCTGTTCGTTAGCGATTTGGCCTTTGCTGTAAATAGAGGGGCCCTTGTGCTTTGCTCTGACATTTTTGTTCTTATTATCTTGTCTCGGCCTCAGAGGGAGGTGGGAGAGTTATTTAAGGTTGACCTTAGTGGAAGGAAAATGAACAACTCCCTCTCCCCACCCTGTTTTTCTCTCCAAAGTCCCGGGTAACAACTGTTGCGTTGAACTATCTGTGTGAGATACTTAATCCTCCACCATCCCTGCAAATATTTTGTAGATCAATTCACCCTGCTGTGCCCAGAGAGCTGACAGAGAAAATAATCACAAAGAGACTGAGCAGAACTAATGCCAGGAGTGAAAAATGGATTTTGCATCATTATCCCTTCAGGAAAATCAATGAGGATGGACCATGACCACATTGGCCATGGAGCTCACTGCTGAACCTGTCCAGGCTTGCATCCCTGTGGCTGACATTGAATTCAAAACTGTTATGAACAAGTTTCAAAACCAGTTGCTCCATCCCAAAGTAAACCCATGAACATAACCTGTAGGAGCACACGATAGAGGTTGGTCAGAACAGGAGGGAGTACAGGACTTACCTACTGGAAATTTAGACCAGGATCCAAACCTTGCACAGTTCTGGGATAGAGGACTTGGGGGATGTTGGTTCAAGGTGGAAATATGCCCAAGCTCAAAACACTCGTGTTCTTGATCTGCCACCATGAACCAAACCAGCTGTGTGATGGGAGCTCCGCTAAGCTGCCTGAGCACAGACCCTGGGGTGCGATCTCATGCTTACCTGAGCATTGTAAACTTCTCTGCTTTATGAAAAATCTTCCAAACAGTTTTCAAGAGATTTCAGACCCTTTCTTATTTTGCTCATGCCAGAAAAGTTTCAAAATACTGGATTTCCTCTAGAAAACTTTGAATTTTCCTGAACATTGCCATTAACAAGTGTAGGAAAAAAATAATTTTTTTTTAAAAGAAAACACTGAAAAGTGCAGTATTTTGTCTGGTCCTTGGGGAAAAAAATTATTTGAGCTGGATTAGAAGTACGAATGACAGTTCGGGTCAGCAGCAGTCTTATCAAAATCGATTCCCATCTCTGGGGGACGGGGATGTGTCTGCATACCTGCCACTATAGGATCTGTAAATAATTGAGTTTTGATCCATGGCATCACGGCACAAGAAGAAAGATTGGGTCCTGAGGGAGCTGACAGAGGTTCAAGCCCCAGATCTGCCACTTAGACACTTTTTCCCAAAGCTGTTTAGGCATGTAATTACTTTTCAGGCTCTGCGCCTGGTCTGCGTCTCTCTGATTCTCTGCTTCCTTTTATCTGTCAGCCTTTTACAGGGACAAGAGCACTCCTCTACCTCCCAGGCGTGTAATGAAGATGAATTCATTACAGCTGTAACACTTTAATGAGCGCTATGAAGATACGGGGTATCCTTACAAGTCCTAAATGAGGGAACTCCCTCTCAGATGGTGCTGGAGTGTCTGGATGCATGGTCCAGACCTGTGTCAGCAAGGCATTAATCCACCTCTGTCAGCTATTCTGGATGGGATATAACCAGAAAAAGATCCTGGCTTTCCTGTAAAAGCTGAACTGGTAGCACTGGGTGGATTTTATTTCCTTAGACATAGGAATTGCTCTGGAGTAGGAAACATTTACTAGTCCTTAGGCATTTCTTAAGATCTCCAGGGGCCATTGTGGTCCCTAAGCACTCTGTGTCTCATCTTCTGCTCCCACATGGATGCAGCAGGTAGTTCAGGTCATCTTAAATAATCCCTGTGCTTTAGAAAGCAGGATCCACCCCCTAATGACACTTAGGAGGATGTTCAACACATTTAGGACCGAGGTTGCCTAACTCAGTCACTTGCAATCCTGACTGTTTAATGCCTGGGAAAATCATGAGTACCCCCACTGCCTGAGGGCATATCAGTTAAGTATTTTTGTGGTCACAGAGGATTGCTGACAATTTTATTCCGTTATTTTCCTCGAGTGACTTTTTTTTTGTAGCAAATCACATAAAGAACTAGGTGCTCACATCTCTGTATAATCTCCTGGAGCTGGGGACCCTCAGTCTAAGGGAAGCTTCTAAGAGGGTTGCCCTGAGTGGACTACAGGAAGAGGGATCTGGCATAGGCAGAATACCCATTTGCAATCTTCACTAAAGGCATCTTCCCAGTGTTGAAATATATCCTCCTCATTTCACATTACTGGAACTAAGCAGAAATAGTGGGAAACACTGGGAGAGAAAGCATGTAGTGAAGGCAAGACTCCTGTTGTGTTACTATTTTAAAAGGAAAAAGACCTCCCAACTACTGTTCCATGCATAATTTCACAATTAGTAACAGACCGGCAAAGAAAGGCTTAGATCAGCTCGACCACAAACAAGGGATCATTTTCCATCTCAGAGTTCATATTTTGCACGAGTGCAAGTTGCAGCTCTCCTGCCCTTATGGGCCTCGGGCTGTATTTTGCCTGCAGGCAGGATGGCAGACCAGGACCTAGGAAGCAGAAGGATACAAGAGCCAAACTCAGGGTGCTAGACCAGAAATATAGTTTTTATTCTTAATATCATGTCAGCAGCAGCACGATTCCAAGATGAAAAATAATTCTGTTTTGTATTTCTTTATGCAGAGAGACAGAAAGACAGATCCATCCACAGCAGCAGCAGTGACAACAGCAGAGACCGCTCAGCAAGGCACTGGGACGCACTGGGACACACTGGGAGGGTATGCCAGGGCTGGCTCAGAGGAAAGATTTTGTCTTGTCTTCCTCCCTTGCCTGCCCAGACCATGCTTCATGTACTATTACATCAGCTTTCTCCTGGTCACCTTTCATAGAGCTCACATTTCATGAAGTCTAGGAGAGTGGCACAAAGGCTCCCATGGAATCATTAAGGTTGGAAAGACCTCTAAGATCATCCAGTCCAACCATCAACCCACTACCATGCCCACTAACCACATCCCCCATGTTACATCTTCACAGTTCTTGAACACCTCCAGTGATGGTGACTCCACCACCTCCCTGGGCAGCCTGTTGCAATGCCTTGCCACCCTTTCTGGGAAGAAACGTTTCCTAATATCCACCTGAACCTCCCTTGGTGCTACTTAAGGCCACTCCCTCTCATCCCATCTCTGTTACTTGGGAGAAGAGGCTGACCCCCACTGTGCCATAAACTCCTTTCAGGTCGCTGTAGAGAGCCATAAGATCACCGCTGAGCCTCCTCCTCTCCAGACTGAACAATCCCAGTTTCCTCATAAGACTTGTAATGACCCATAACCCAACCCAAAGGACATGAGCTCATTCTTAGTTCTGAGAAGCCACATCATCCTACACATCTGTTCCACTGTCAGAAAAAGGGACTTTATTATAGCATCTTTTGGTGGAGAGTGTGACTGGGGGACACATAGGTGCTCACCAAAGTCCTTACTTTGGAGCGACGTTCCTCAGTGCTGCCATTATGCTCCCAGAGCAACTCTCTGAATCCAACCAGCCTCATGCACTGAATGTAAGGGATACGTTAAGATGAAATTGAAAGCTTGGGAAAATTCTGACAAGACTCAGGAAAAGCTTGAAAATGGAAATAGCGGAGGGCTGCAGGAAATCCCAACAATACCAGAGATTACAGCCCGGGCTGCAATGCCTCTCCTGGTGTCGCTTCAGCCCACAGGAAACTGATGGGTGATACAAGCCAAATGTTCCCCGACATGGGAGAGCAAGACTCAAGGATACACCATCTCTGTTAGGGGGCTGTTATAGGAAACAGTAACAATAATCTGAGTTGGCTGAGACAAGGTAACGCCAGGATATCAAATGCTCCAGTGTTAAAATTGTGCCTTTAAAAGGGTCTATCAAGTGACTTAAAATAAGTTGTCTTTAGAAAAGGAATACCATCTAGTGGCCCAAGAAGGCAATAAGGCGATGCAATGGCAATTAGAGAAGCAGATGAGTTTAGAAAAAGGGAGAGAAACTGCAAAAGGAAGGGATTAATGTATATAGTGCAGTGAACCACCCTGGAGCAAGGGAGAGCTCAAAAGGGACCTGATCATAGTGAACGTGAAGCTAAAATTAGACGCTTGCAAAAGCAGATTGGGATATAAAGATTAAAAATAACTGCTGGATCTGCAGGAAGTGATGGAGAGAACTGGACTGGGAACCATCCAAGGAAGATGATTTCAGGGATGATATGAACAAATGGGAAAAGCACAAGAAGATGAGAATAGCAGCATATCCCTCAACAAAAATGACTGCCATCCTGGGACAGGCAGGTACAGCAGAACAAACTGCCACAGCAGATGTGTCAACATTAATCAGTACTCTGGGAAATATGGAGAGCTTTTGAAGAACTGACGAAAAGTTGCTCGTATATCAGCAGCACCATGTGTCCACTGCCCAATCCCAGCAGAGCACTGGTGTCTCCATTCCCCTGGCAGCCGCAGTGCAGAGTCAGGCTCCTTGGACAGGGGATAAATTAGGAGAACTAGCGGCACAATTGCACTCCATGATTCACATATGGCAAAATGAAAGAGAAGAACCAAATTATAGAGCTGCTTTCACATTAAGAGACAAACAATAATTATTTGCATCTCACAGGGCCAAGCACCTGCCCTGCTGCACGCGCTTTTGTTCAGAAAGTGTTTGAATGATGGTCTCTGGAGGACACAGAAAAGATATTATGTAGATGATATTCTGGGGACCACAGCTACAGAAGAAGAGTTACAAGAAAGAGGTATCTGAGCTTTAAAATTAATAGACCAAGAGGGATTCAAAGTCAATTTGAATACGGCACATTTAATGCAATCCCAGGTTAACTGCTGGGGAATTGGAACTGGCAAAACAAGATAGATGTGAGGAAGCTTAAACTTTCTGTGAAATAAAGACTCCCATTACTCAGACTGAACTCTGGAGAGTGCTGGGAGGATTGAATTGTGGTACCATATCCGTAACTTTGCTAGTATTATCAAAGCATTATGAAAATTACAGAAGAAACAGGAATGGAGCTGAAGTAGGAGTGCAATGACAATTTACCTATAGCGAAAGAAGCTGCTTGAAAAGCTCCTACAATAGGACACGCAGTTGAAGGGAAGTCCTTCATAGTAAGAATTTCAGCATGAGCTCATTCTGTGGGAGCAGTACTGTTACAGAAAAACAATGAAGAAAAATGGATACCAGTAGAGTATGTATTTCCCCTTCTCCAGGGGCCAGACCAAAATTTCCCTGACAATGAGCAAGCATGGTCTGGTCTGTGACGGTCCTTCTAGCTTTCACCATTGATACTTTGATTATACCCCAATCTACTCATACTCTGCTCTTAAGCACAAAGAGAAGAAATGGGTTAAAATGTGGATGTTCTTTGAAAGGAAACCAGCAATGAACCGAAGGTGCTGTGCACCCATAGGAGTGCTAAGCTTGTGCAGAGAGGAAAAATAATTGAGGATAGTGTTATTAGTGGAACGAGAGAACTAGAGAAAGGATCTTGACAAGGAGCAAAAGCACAAGCTGTCATAGAAAGCAGTAAAAGACATAAATCCAGTATCTCTTTACAGATAGCTACTTTGTTGATACTAGAGTGAAATACAGGTTGTCTTATAATGAGAAGGGTGATGGTAAGCAGATAATGGGACACCCACAAAGAAAACTGGATGTTTATTTTGCATGCCTAGAGAGTGGGAATAAAATATATGTGAAGGAAGCTAAAGCATGTAAGAAGACTGAACACAATGCTAAGATACAACTTAATGAACAAGTATATAAATCGACTCTGGGTTTATTTATGGCAGCTCCAACCAGGAATCGGCTAGAAGAGAAGGGATGGATACTGTGGCTGGCTGAATGAGATCAAATCATCTCAGACTGTTATAACATTACAAAAAAAAAAAAAAAAAGAGAGAGAGTGAGAACAGGGTACTATAAAAGGAATGCAAGGAATTTATATGTGGCCCCAAATGAAACAAATAAAAATGGCATGAGGTGTGCAATTTACTCAGAGGGCAGTGAGGCACTGGTACAGGCTGCCCAGAGGAGCTGTGGGTGCCCCATCCCTGGTCTCTTTCAATCCAAGCAGTTCTGTGATAGTATGATGCAAAAGTGAAGTAATAGAAGAAATATGCCAACACAACTGCATTAGCTAAACCAAGGATATTGACAGATACTGCAAAGGGATCATGCACTTAAACTGCCACAAGCAAAGGAAAGATGTCTCTATCTGACACCATGAACATCTTTTCAGGATAGGTTGGGGCTTTTCCCACTAGGAGGAATACAGCCACTGTAACTGTAAATGTGCTATTGAAGGAGATTGTCCATAGATTTGGAACAGCAGTTGAGATAGGATGAGATAAAGGAGTTTTTTATAAGTGAAGTAACTCAAGTCTTATGAGTAACCAGGAGATTAAACAAAGTCTCAATATACACTACCACTTGCAATCTTCCAGACTGGCAAAAAAAAATGAGTCAGAGTATCAAAAATAGGATAAAGTTAATTGTAGGGCAATATCCAAAATGATGGACTGAAAAATTACTCTTGATCTTAGTAGGATTGAGAAGCAGTGACAAATGAGGGACTGGTTTACAACAGTACCATGTTTTGTTTGGCTAGTGTGTTCCTTGGTGGCTCAGTGTCCAAGACTCTAAAATACTGAGGCAAGATAAGGCAGAAATAAGGCTCAAAAGCAAGGTGAGAAGAATAGGGAAGCTGAGAATGAATAATAAAATTCATACATTGATTATGAAGGGTCAAATAATATATCTGAAATTGGATAGAAAGAAACAAGCCTTAGAGACAAAGTGGAAGGGGACCTATTATGTTACTAATAGGATAAATCCTCTAAGATATTAAGTAGATGAGGGCAATGGTAAATACAAATGGGTTCATGTTTCTCCAGTGTCTCCCTAAGAGGCCAAGTCATTCTGGAATTTGACATGGATTTGCCAAGAGCACGGACACGGAAAGCCCCCCCAGCACTCAGCCTGCTCGGTGAGCCCAACCCTGTCCCAGTTCAGGAGTAAGGGACTGCCACTCACTTGTGCTGGCGTGCGTAGCTGCAGCAAATCTGTTTATGTGCTTGCGTACGAACAGTGCTGGTTTATGCCTTGAGCTTTGCTTATTTTCTATTTTTGTAGGGCAACAGATTTTACTACAGCCCCACGAGCAAGCAGCAGCTGAGAGAGTCATGGTGCAGCGATGCAAACTCCGAAGCAAAGCGGAGGAGTTGAGGTCTCCGGCAGTTTGCAAGAATTTTTAACTTGGCTCCTCACTCCATATTAACAGCTTTGTTCTTTTTATATATTGCATTAATTATAGACATTTAACAAGGCAGAAAATGACTGTGAAGTGCCTTGGAGAATCCAAGGCGATCACCCTCAGACCTTTATGGGCTTTGAGGCCAAACCAGCGTCCTTTTCTTAGTGATATGTCTAACCTGTGACCTAGCCTGCCTTAGCGTCGATTACCTTGCTGCAGCTTCTTAATGTGATAGTAATAACTTAAGATCCCAAATTAAAAATTGTTACAGCTCTTAAGGGAACCTTGAGAGTTACAGCTCAAAGATCTGGATCCACCCAGATTGGGAAATCATAGCTGAAGCTTTGGAAAAATGTTCTAAAATTACAACAGCTGAATGAAGTAGGTAGTTTTGTTCATTTACGGGACAATTCTCCAAGGAGGACTAACTCGAGGAGAAACAGATTTCTGTAATGCTCTTTTGAGCAAGTGCCTGAGTGTGGAGGAATTCAGGAGGGGGTCAAATAAGAGAGGAAGCAGAAAGGATGCTTGAAGCGAATGGGAGACTGTGCTGTTAGCAGCTAACTAGATACAATTTGAGAGAACTGAGGGTTAAATATACCTATACAAAAATCTGAAATGGGAAATATGTATTGAATTGTAAGGTATTATGACTGAGCGACAGCAGAGGTAACACAGAAGGGTGATAGCATTTGTAAGTAGTGGAACATACCTAGCCAATAACCAAAATTATCCACTGGGCCATGAATTTCTTTAAAGAATAAATGATAAAAATCCATATACAGAGGATAAGAATGCTAGAAGTCTGTACATAAATGTTACTATTGATTGTGCAAACAACTACTCTTACTTTCCCAACCTGTTGTCCCCCTAACTGTTGTGCTGCCTCCGCACATCCCAAGCCTAGCTCTGATACTGCCCAGCTGCATAACCTTGGGCCACATTCTGAGCAAACTGCTCAGCCATGAGACAGCTGGCAAGAAGATAAGAAGGGCAGAAACAGAGGGAGTAAAACTGAGAGCTTTGAGCCAGAGCAAGTGATTTATATCAACAGTGAAAGCTAGATGAGACCGGACTTGAGGACCCTAATTGCATGCTACCTTCCTCAGAAGTGAACAGTAATAGAATTAGTCATGCTTCTGAGCCACATCAGGTGACAATGATATTGGGCTATGTAAGAACAAGGTGATGCTGTATTTGTGCAATACTGGAGAAGTGAAAGCCTGTGAAATTCTCCCACAGGACTTGAGTGCCAGAACCGATAAACTCAAGCACCAAGGCTGCCCAAGGCCACCAGCACACATGAGCATCAACAGCTGTGGCTGTAAGCTGCAGTAGCTGAGCTACTGAACACCAACAGCCCAGCTGGTTGTGATCTGTGTCCCTCCCCTCATCAAGAAAATTGCTGCCCAGGTGGGGCTAGGAGGGTGAGAAGTGGGAGGCATTAGGAGTCAATTGAAGCTGACAAAAGGGGCTGCCACAGTCTCAGGTGTGGGAGCTTTTAAAAGAGTGTTTGGAGGCTCTGCTTCTGGTCTTGGGATTGTCCTATGATGCTTGAGTTGGGGGGGGAGAATGCAGGTAGGTTGGGGGTTCCTCTATGCTAGGTAGATACAGTTGGTTTAGGTCAGTGTAGAGCTTTAAGGATATTCCAGTGCTCCTTACGTCCTGATGGGGTGGTGAGCACATGGACTCATGTGCAAGAAGCTGTGGGGAGGCTGGAGCTGATATCTTGAATCTCGTGATCTTGGTTCCAGCATAAGTGCTCCTGAGCAGCTCTGCTTTTCCCGAGTGCAAGGGACTGTAACAGGCAGGAGGTGGTGGAGACTGACTGTCCTTTGTGGAATTGCTGTAAGGAGTTGCTTTGGAGCTAAAAAGGCAGGCTAATTCTCTCAAACTACAAAGAATAGCTTTTTACTTTCTTCTTATTCTTTTCCTTTTAATGAATCTGGTTTTCAATAAAGCAGTTTTCTCCTATTCCTTGCATCCAGGGGCCTAGTACACAACTCTTGACTTCAAGTTTGTAGCCTGGCCCATGTCTTTGGACTGTGTTAAGCCTCTCCCAGCAGTCAGAGGCAAAGCCACCCAAGATGCCAGCAGGCCTTGGGTTTATCCCTCTGCCTTCCTCTGAGCTGGCCCTACATTCCAGTGTGGCAAACTGTTGGGGTAGCACGGGGACAGGCAGCAGTGCAAATGTTTGTAGACAACAGGTAGAAGTTATGGGCTAGGAACGGGGGGTGGAGGGGGCAGAGGGGAATGGAGGAGCCCAGTTCTCTTATTAACTGATCACATTAAGAGCATTAATCAGTGAATGAAGCTCGTCCCTTACACTCTCCAGGGAGTGGCAGATGGTCTGGGGGCTGTCCAGGAGCTCGATGCTGTGGGTATAGGGCTCATATTTCACTGAGAAGGGCCGCTTGATATGTGCTGCGTAGTTCCTGTAAGGAAAGGATACAGGGTCTTGGTAAAAGAGACAGGTCCTGAGCCTGGCTCCTACCGTCCTCCTCCCCATCACCGTTCACCCAGATCACAACAGACAAATGCCTCTCTTAGTCAGAACATCCAACTTAATGCAAAAGCTTTGGTTTCTCATCTTCCCAGCTGCACAGGTCTATAGAGGTCACTGAGACCGCTCCATCCAGCAAGGAGGACACTGGGTTTGACAACAAGTTTCTTGGGGCTGAAAATATGGGCTTGTATCAAACTGGAGAGTGCACTGAACTTGTCACCCCTGTGGCTATCTCCAGACACTTTCTACTTAAATTGCTTTTCTTTTTCTTTCAAAAATACCAAGGAGATTTAGACACTAATTGCAGGGGAAACCTCTGGCATTATAGTATTACATTCCTAAATCCTTTCTGTCATTCACTTGTTTACTAATCTCTGCTTGGGAAGGAGATGGCTAGCTGCAGGCCATGTTAGGGTAGTACTGAGAGGCAGCAGATCAGACCTGTGCATGGGGATGGGAATAGCATCACCAGGGTGAACTGAGTAAAGCTGCACTATTTCATACCCAGGGCCAACTGGAGCCTGAACCTGAGTGACAACCCTGACTTCTCCTGGCACAGACTTTATCACCAGATGTACATGGCTAAGTGCTCATGAAGGTCATGGTGAAAACACAGCAAGAGGAAGGTTTCTCTTATTCGGATCCAAGCCCTTATGTCTGTACACCTGACAAGGTAGGTTTGTGGGTTTTTCTTCTTTGACTTTTGATATTGAGTTGGGAATCTACATTTGTGCACTCAAGGCTAAAATCTCAAAATGAAAAGACCTGTGATGATTGAGGGAGAAACAAGCACTGGGGCAGGCGTGCTGATTGCCAAGGCTTCACCCTTCTCCTCCTGAATTGCTTAGCTTAGGGTACCCTCTTGTGGCTACCGCGGGTCTGCACGGACTGGAGAGTGCATCGCTTCCTCTAATGCTCCCTGGGCTGATTCTGCGTGCTGCGGGTAGTCTGATTACTGGGATATGGGGCAGAAGCACCCCTGACTTTGGAGAAGACCAGGGGTCACATGGCCAAAGCTTCAGCCTGGTGGAGGATTTTTTAAAGTGCCTGTCACTGTCAACATTTTCTAGCGAAAGCTTGAATAAGTAGTGTATTTTTCCCCTTTTAAATGCAAGGAAATGAGCCGTGAGCCAACAGCTGGGTGATTTTTTTTTTTAAAGCAGTGTGTGTGAGAGGAAGAGTGCTAGGTGCTTGCTTTTGAGCAGCTGGACCCTGGGTTATATGAGTGGTGCAAGTGAGTGCCATAGAAGCAGAAACTGAAATATGACAATCCTTGCTGTGTTACTTATGTGAAATACCTCATTTGTGGGATCTGCAAAGTCATGCATGTTGTGTGATGCTTTGTCTCAACATACACCCTATCTATGCTAAGACAAAATGGTATAGGCAAAAGTTTTCTCTTGCAACTAAATGTGACAGGACTGAGTTTTCCTCCTATAAATTACTGTATGGCCAAGATGATGTTATTCTGAACTGCCATTTGTGAGTAGAGCTACCCCTGCAGTCTCAACCTGTTTGCGGTTGCATGCAGCATGAAAACCAAATTAATACTAGCGAGATATTGCGTGGGGTCTGTTAACCATGCTATAGGAAGAAAAACTTCCTTTTTCCAATGGATCCACATTGTGCAATTGTTTTTCCTTGTGACTAAGCTACTAATATTGCTGAGATTTTTGCTGGTTGAAAGATGTGTAAGTTGCCCAAGTTCTACTCTGACAGACAAACACTTCTTCTGCCTCCTAAATTCAGAGATAAAAAAAATATTTTGAATAGCTCTTCACATCTCTCCTAAAACTTTTATATGACACAACTGATGTGTTCCAGAGGGGCACATGCTTGTGGGGGACTACTGTTTTGGTTGGCTAGTGCCTGACATGGCTTTCCTTTGGCAAGGAAGCAGAGGAAGTCCTGAAGAGTTCTTTGAGACTCTGTCTTCTGGACTTCCCACCAGTGCTCTACTATGTTTCTCAGCCTCTCTTGGGAACTGGAGATGGTCCTTAACTCCTTCTTCTGAGAATTAGGGAGATATGCTAGATTTGTCCCCTCTTTCACTCCCTCAGCCTTGCCTCGATGAGTGCTTCTCTCTCTGTCCCACTCCTCTCCATCCAAACCTTCCAGCCCGCCTTTTGCTGGATAGTTTGTGTGCCAGTCAGAGAGAAGCTGGGACCTGTAGGAACTGATAAATCACTTTACTCCATGTGAAAAAATGGGTGAATGTTGAACTCTTTCCAGAGCTTTTCTGAGATTATATACTGGAAGCAGAATATGGTGCCAACCTCTGTTTTGAAATAATATAGCTTTGTGTTCCTCTGTTTGGGTCTCCCTCAGTGCCCAGTCCTACCTCAGCTTGTTTTTGGCATCACTGAAGCTCTCAGACACAAAATACACAGGCTGGTAGTTCTGGTCCTGGTAGGGCTGAACAGCAGCAGCGTCGGGGTCAAAGTCCCGAACCTCTGGTTCATCAGACAAGGAGTGCTGTGGACACAGTGAGAAAAGTGCTAGCGTGAAATGAAGGAATCCAGAGAAAACATGCTAAAAATGGAGAATAGATCTGCAAAAATTATTGCAGCTATTCAGAAGAAGAAGGGTTTTGCAGTAAAAAGTCTGGAGCAGCGAGGTAATTTGTGCTGGGACTTACTATAAGCTCCCCATAGGAAGACAGGAGCCCTGCCCCATAGGCTTTGACTATCCCATTCTGTCTGCAGAGTCCAAACTCCACTGTGAACCAGTAAAGCTGTAAAACAAAAAGGAAAACATGTGGTGGACACAACTCCTCATGTTCATTTCCCTGTCCATGCGCTGTGGTGAGGGTTTGGAGATGTTTGAATGAAAGGGTGCCTGGCATGGCCACCAAACTGCATGCAGGATAATCCTCTGCCTCCTTACCCTGCAGCCAGCCCTGCCAGAGTAGAGTGCTAAACTAAACCACTGCCATGCCAGGACAAACTGTGCCCCTGCACTGGTTCCCTCTATGCTTGGCCACTGCATGGTGCTACCATTGGGTGCCCTTGGAGCAGGCCAGTCACCTTGCTGAGGTAGAGCCAGAGGAAATGAATGCAATTTAATCCTGTCCCAAAGAATCCCAGTGATGCTGTTGTTAGAAATATGATGCTCGTTGATACTCTGGTGCCTCTGAAAACTGGGTTAATGTGCAAGTGAGCTCTGCTGTTCAGCTGATCTCTGTTCTGCACGGTCACCTGGAGGCAGCTTGTTTGGGGACCCTAAACCTGCAAATGCAGGGTTACCAGCCTGTACCATTACCTCTAGCACCACAGACATTCTAATGGAGAACCTGGGGCCCCTGTGGTGCTGACAGAAAAGCTTACCGTTGACAGTTTCTCAATTTCTTCATCAGTTGCTCCCAGAGATGCAAGCCCAATGTCCTGGGAATGTAAGAGAGACATCAGGACAGATTTGAGGCAAGATCCATTCTAAACACATAGGGCTTGGTTAATTATCCAATTCTCTCACAGTACAGATATCCAGTCAGCAGTTATGAAAACTCATAGAGCGTTTTTTTTTTTTTTTTGGATGACAAGAGGATAAAAGGAAATATTAAGATGTTGCTGTTGGAAATTCCTGTCTATCTCATAGCCTGTAGCTGATGTCAGGGAATTCACATTAGCCAGTGTTTCTACTGGAACGATTTGTTTGAAATGCTTGTTTTGCTCGTCCTTTTTTGCTCTCTTCTTCTCCCTTCCCTGCTGCCCATGTCCCCTGCCTGGTGGCTCCTGCTGCAGTCATTCTCCATCTGCCCCACTGCACCTCCAGGCTGGTACTCCCATATTGCCACTCCTGGGGTCTCCCTTCCTTCGTCACCATCAAATATGACCATCTTTTCCCTAAACCCGCCTTTTTCTTGATGACTACCAAAAGACAATTAGTGATGCTCTTACACACAAATTGCCATGTTTTTATTGCCTGGAAACAAAAGATATAGTCTACTGAAACTGTCGAGCATTTTCTGTGGCTTAGTTGCACTCAGATTAAAAGGCTCCCAAGTATTCTTCAATTTATAGCATAGAATAAGGGTGTAAGATTAGTAAGAAAAGGCAAGACTGAAAGCAAAGAGGTATCAGCCAAGGCTGGAGCTGAGGCAGTCACGTCATATGTTGAAGGAATGAGTACCAAACCCAGATGTGCTCATATATTGCAAAATCTGTCCCTAGTTGACATCTTCATCACAAATAAGTGCTGGATGTGCTATCATGATAGCAATTGATTTGGAGTACATTGTTATGTCCGGTAGAAGCACCTTTTAGCAAAGCAATGCTCAACTGCAGGTGTGGTGCAGCAAAAACCTAGGAGAAGGATGGAGAGGAGAAAATCTCCTCCAGGCAACATCCTTGCCAGGAGTGTGACAATCAGGCCTGTTTGGGTTCTCACCTACTCCCTTATGCTCCTGGGGAGAAGCAGCAGAAAACTACCTTACCTGAGAGAACTGGGCAAACGTCTTGTCAGCCAGCATTGGTACGTGCCCCAGTAGCTCATGACAGCAGTCCCTGCCATTGCCCAGGGGAAGGAGGAAAATGCAGTCAGCAGCAGATAGCTTGCCCATTAGGGAAAATGCCAAATGTTCCTTGCTGGCCACCAGGGCCAGCACTACTCACGGCTCAGGGGAATGCATGGGCGAAGATGCGTGGCGGATGTACTGCGTGCACTGGAACACACGGAAGGCCAGGCTGGCGAGGAAGTCGCGTGCAGACAGTAGGCCGGCCACGGGCCGGAGCTGGAAGCCAGTCCTCTCTGAAACAGTGCACAAGACTTGGCGTGAGAGGTCAGCTCACAGGCTGTGCTGTCTTATGGTTCCAGCAACAAAAGAGGAAATATTCAGTGCTGGAAGCTAAACAGCTCCTTCACTGCCAAAACAAATGTTTCTGCTTCTACTAAGGAGGTCATTAGGTTTTCAGTGGGGTTGATGATGGTCTTGACCTTGAGTTGTACTAACCCTGTTTAGTTGTGAGTTCAAACACCTCACCTCCTCCATATTTAGATTTCTCCATTGCAGCTGCCACCACTGTGCTGGAGCCCTGGCAGCCCCAGATCCGGGTCCCCTGGGCTTTTCTCTGCTCCATCTGGGACTTGCACTCACCTTTCAGGAAGCGAGAGACCTCCTCCAGCTGGGGGATGTTGTTCTCATTATAGCCGCAGAATTTCTCCAGTAGATTAAATGCTTCGAGGTACTCCTTGCAGGCATGGGTTGGATACAGGCTCTTCAGAGTGCTGTACACCTCCTTCCTTCAGGACAAGAGGTGACACAGTCAATGACTTGGCCACTTCTTCCTCTAGATGTATGCTACCAGGTTCTCATGTCTCTAGATTTCTGGTCCTTTGCTTTCTGCTGGACTAAGTCTGTCTCTTTGCATGTTTATAGGGGTATACAAATGTACATATTCATAGAAGCATGTAGCATCAGTCGTATCTGCACCGACCTTCAAGGTCAGAAGATGGTATTTAAGGCATTAACTGAAATTCAAGTATTTCCTGTATGTCAGTTCCTGGAGCTGCACTATAAAGACAGTCAATATAAACAAAATGTGACCTTGTTTAGGAGTCAGAGTGCTCAGTGGTACCCCTAAGCTGATATAACTTCCTCTCTGGGGAAACTCTCTTTGAGGAAACTCCTAGGGTATTTTGCAAATCACTACAACAATCTAGGTTTTGATTCCCAGCTTCTAGTCTTCTGAAGCCCTGAGATAAGATTAAATCAGCACTCACCAGGTAGCAGTCTCCTCTGCTGTGTACTCCACATGAGGGATTGGGTCCCCACTGCAAGGCAAATGCACCGTTACTGACAGCAGCAGAGCACAAGCCAAGCTCCTCTCCCTGTTGAGAAGGAAGCCCTTTGGAGAAGCTCTGTATGATGGTGATCAAACTTCTTTAAACCAAACATGGTGACAGGAAAGGCCAAGTTTTAATACTAGGTCACTTTCACAGGTGCAAAAACAGAGAAAGGCATTAGTCTCACTGGAAGTTATAAATAAGCAAAGGATGAGCAGAAGCTTAGCAGGCATAGTATTTCCAGTCAAAATGGTTTTCACTGAGAAAATAGGAAGCCTTGTCTGAGAATAAATTAATTTCATGTGCCTAAGCTGCAGGGAACTGATGGTTGTTAGAATGAATCAGTGGCTGGGAAATAAAAGCTGATAGCAAGGACCACTAAACACGTTTGAGCTGCAGGAAAAAGGTGTATTGTCTGCGAGATTAAGGACAGCAAGAAAAGCCATTCTGACGATAAGTGGGAACTGAAGACTGCTCTTGCTATTTCTGCATTGCAACAATTGTATTTTCTAAATCATTCTGATCTGTATTTTTGAACAAATGAGATATTCACATATTACAGTGATAAAGCATAGTTCCTGTTCCATTAACAGCCTGAAGGGATGTTAAACAGCAGCCTATAAATGCTAACCTGAAAGGCAGGAGAAGACATTCTGAATGGGTGCATCATCTTAGTAGAGTATTTCTACTCAGTCCCTTGGGACTCTCTTGCTGGCACAGTGATTTTCTATGCATTTCGTATTAGTACAAGACAAAAACGATCATAGTATATATTCCGAGCTTTGAATGTGCATCAAACATGAAATTTAACAGAGCAGTCAGTAAGCCATGGTGGGACCACATCAAGTGCATAGACAGCTCAAGACGGTGACCCAGATAATTTCCACAGCCTGCTTTCAGCATGGCTCACTAAGGGAATCTACATTTAAGTGCTTCTTAAAGAGGCACTATGGTGGAAGGCAACATTACTGAATAGGATCTAGGGAGTGTTTTCTTAACCCAGCTGAACACTGGAGCTCTGATTGATGTTGTAGTGAAGAGATTTAGTGCTATCGCTACTTACATCAGAATGAAAGTATTAAGTAGGAGTATAAGAGATAGTCTTAATTCTATATAAGACAGTTATGAGACCATTGTTGGAATCTATTTAATTTATCAGAAAGAGTTAGGAGTCTTTAAGTACCATAATGGGGTGGAAAAAGTGATAAAACTCTATGAAAGACATGTGTGATCCACTGGGCAAAAGCAAAATCTACTGATGTTTTGTTTTGAAATTAAACATCTTTTTCAGTCAGCATAATGAACTATTGGAATAAGTTTTCCAGGCATATGGTAATTTTTTTCAGTATATGAAACTTTAAAGTTGAGACTAGATGTCATTCTAAAAGAGTTGCGATAGTTCAAAATGAAGTTAGAGATCTGTTGGAATTATAAGTAGCTTTTGTTATGTGGGGAGTTTATTCTGGCTTTATCAATATATGAATAAATGACCACAGGGATTTTTGAATTAGGAAGAAACTGAAATGCATGGAGAGAAGCATACGAAAGGAGCTGGCAAGGCTAAATGGGAGAAAACATTTTAAAAAGTATCATGCAAGTAGCATTAATTACTTCTCAATAGGCTGTTTTGACACGGTATTATTCCTGTGTGAATGTAAGGGAAGATACTTACTGCTTATAGTGAAAAGCGATTTCTGCTATTGATTTCCTCCTCTGGCGATATACCTGGTCAGAGTAGCCCTAGGATGACAAATAGGAACATAAACACAATGCTTTTAATCAGTTACTGAATTTCTAACCCCATAAAGTTCATTGCTGGCTGGAGCAACTGGTGGTTCCAGTACAATTCTCTGACCAGCTGCATGAGTTGCTGTTCTCTAGCTCCTTGTTTCTGAGGGCTGGCTCAGGTCTCAAATGCAGGGATGTATCCATACACTCACCGGGTGATCCAAGTCCAAGTCAGGGTCAAACTTGGTGACCAAATGGTGGCACTTGTCCAGTTCACATATTTTTCTGGGAAACCAGTGAACTGTGGGGAGATAGAAGAAGAGAAGCTGGTTGTGGAAGCAAAGGATGGATGTGAGACTTTGTGGAGAAACGTGCAAGGAGGTGACCCTGAGACAGTCTTCTCTTTTGGTCACAGTCAGCATCCAGTATCGCTTCCCCTTTTCTGTGACTATTGAAATCTTTGACCCATTCCTATCTCAACCACTCCACACAAAAAAAAATCGAGTAATTTATAATTTTCTTACATTTGTCTTCCTTAGTGGTCCTCACATCTTCTGCTACCCTCTTGATGGAGCTAATAAAAGTATTGAGGTCAGAGCTGTGCACTTCACAGCGCACAAAATATTCCAGTTCAGCAGTCCCTTCACGGGGCTTTCGGCTGAGCCTTGTCTCCAAGTGGTGGATTTTAGCTTCAAATGTCTTGTAGAACATGGGAAAGAAGAACAAAAGCATTAAATGAGTCTGTAACACTTGAAACAACTATTGGTGCTTTCCAAAAATGTCCACACGCTTATGTTTGGGGGGAGGTCCCAGTTAAAAATTATTTTGACTGAGGTAAACTTGCGTATCCATTATGTAGGTTCTGCTTCTGAGAGGGGAAATTGCTAGGACGGAAAGCCACCTCCTGTGCCCCCCTCCCTTTTCTTGGTTAAATTTTTGGGGATGTTGTAGGAGGGGCAGGACTTGCCCGAGAACAGGCGGGCGGCGCTGGCCGTGGTGCTGAACGTGAGGAAACGATGTCGCTGGGCACGACTCAGGACGAGCCGTAGGTCCCCTTGCCTGCCATCACAAGTGTTAGATATCCATAGAAAAACAGCAGTTTAACTTACCCACTGTACACGCAATCACAGATGAATACCTACACTCGAGCATAAAATCTGAAGTGGCCATTTAGTTGCTGGTTTACAGCTGAAAGAAACCTGCAAATGCTTTACTTTGTTTTTAAGCCAACCGTTGAAAAAATGCAGGTAGATGGGTTGACTAGTTATTTGTCTGAGAAACAGGATTTCATCCCCATTTCACATGTTTATGATAGCCCTCCTGAGGGAGCCGTGGCAAAGATTTAACAGCCACCTTATTGCTACTTAATGTCATTTGAAGAACGTGGTCTCATTCTTGTCAACGGTGACTGATGTAAAGACTCCTATAAGACTTGGACCCCATCATTTTCCTCAAAGTGGTAAGAGAGATTGATTTATTTTGTTTTGTTTTGTGAGGGTTCTTGAGGAGCAGAGGAAGAGGTTTAAGAGGAACGTTTGCTCTGCCTACATCCAGCAGATTGCTAAATTCTGCTCAGACTCTAATAGTTATTTGGAGCTCATCATTAGAACTGAATTCACACAAAGAATAAGAAGGAGACAAAATAGAGTCTACAGTCTTCAAAAAGGTCTTGGTAGATTTTTGGATGCTTTCTTTATCTCTGTGAAAACCTGGAGTACAAGCATAGGTCCATGGACAATGACACAACCTTTCCAATGTCTCTGAGATATCTTTAGTAGAAGAAAGAACATGATTTCTTTTGTTAATCTGAGGCAGATGAGAAGGAACAGATGCGATGCCACAGGTAAATTGAATTTAGGACTGTGTTTTGAATGTACCTACCAACTTCACTATTACATTGTCCCCTCAACAATCAATACCTTTGCATTAATCTGACAGCTGTGATTGCATTACCTATGCTTTGACTGCATGTAACACATACAGCAGAGTGAAACCAGCTTCCCTGCAGCCTGGTTTATGATGAGGCAAATGTCATTATGCCCGTCTGCTTTCATATCTTGTACCTGCATTGCCAGAGGGATCTGGGAAATGAATCTTTCTCTCTCGTGGCTTGACATGTTTGTCTTTTTATTATCTTTAAAGCTCTCTCTGTGACAAGATCAAAAAGCTTGTGGTTTTTTTTTTTTTTTTTTTTTTTTTTTTAACCAGAGCAGATCTTGATGCTGCAAGTAATTTGCTCTGGAAAGCAACAAATATTTGGAGGTAAACTGCCCCTGCTTCTTGCTTGATGTTTAAAAGTTGTTTAAATTAGGGACTTAAAATGCACTGTAACATACAGTCTGCCAAATACAAGTGCCTACACCTCTATGTTTCATACCTGCTAAGCATTTGAAATGTTACACCGACAGATTTTTTTATGCCTTTCCTGGCAGCTGTACACTTCTCTCAGGAAGGAGACACGGTCATGGTGACACAAAATGCACTGGTGGAGAAGTGTGACACTTTTGCCTGGCAGGTGTGTTTGAGGGATTCTTTTGGTGTTGAACAAAATGTTGCCCAGAAAACATTTTTTCTAACAACCATCCTTTTAGAGAAGATGCAAGATGTTTTGTAAGTGTTAATAATCTGAAACACTTTTCAGAAGATTATCAGAGATGGTGCTGCATGGGCTGTAGCTATGATGCCTTCTAATTTCAGGGAAATACTTATCCCCCAAATAGACTTTTTATGTTTATGGCTGTTAGGTAGCAGTTTTGTGATGTAGTGTTGCTGATGATCTGGTTTACCCCACAAAGGGTTGAATATTGTAGGGAAGAGTGTATTATGTAGTAATAGAGAATATTAATATATGAGCCAGCATCATCCTCTTGTGACAATGAAGGGGAGTCACATACTAAATTGTAGTTACTGGGCTGTAGACAACAGGTCAAGGGAAGTGATTTCTCCTCTCTGTCTGGGATGAAAGAGACCACATGTGGTGTTCCGTGTCCCTTAGAATAAAGATATTGATGTACTGTAGCAGATAAAGTGGAGGGCTGGCAACGTGTACGGGTGGCTGGAGCACACTGTATGAGGAAGAAGAGAGGGAACTGGATTTGCTAAGCCTTAAGAGGTGAAGGGGAGATCAGGTTGCTTTAACCTATTACCTGGTGGGAGGGTATAAAGAAGGCAGAGCTAAGATCATCTTAAAAGTGCTCAGTGGGAGGCCAAGAGGCAATGGGCATAAACTGGAAGCAAGGACATTTAAAAAAAAAAAAACAAAACTTTTTTTTCTTTACCATGAAGGCAGTCAAACGCTACACAAGTGGTCCAAAGAGACTGTAGAATCTCTGCTTTGGTGATATTCAAAATGCAACTAACAGGGCCATGAGCAGCGTGCTGCAACTAGACCTGCTATGAGCAGAAGGTTGGACTAGAGACCTCTGCAGGTCCCTTACAGTTCATGTGACTGATTAATAGGAACAAATTGTCCTCTCCTCTCACTGATGAAGTTAATGAGATTAAACTACTGTAGATAAAACATAGCACAGATCCTCAGTTTGCAAAACACTTTTGAATCCTTCTGGATGAGAATGTACTACATAAATGCAAGTTATCATGTTTTGATTACTGTTTAAATAGCCAGTGCTTATCTCAGTCTTTCCATTCATGGTACAGAGACCCTAGATAATACAAGATTATATTGCTGGCTGGGGACAAAAGTGCAATCAGATATGAATTTCCCTTGATTTTAAAGCCATTTATAGAATGCACCTCTGTGGAGGAACCAGCACAACCTTTAACACTCAAATCTTAGACTATCAAGGCTGATTCTTAGACTATCCAGTAGCTGATCAGTTCTGTGGAAAGGGAATTTGTTCTGTAGCCATGTGGGGCACATGGTGTCTTTTGAATGTTTGATCAGAACCCAGTGCACAGAGGACTGAGCAGTAGAGGGTGCTGTCAGAGTATGCTACAAATAATATGGGCGTGGATTGTGGGTGTGAAATTGCGAGGCTGACTTCAGTAATTAAGCAAAGTCAAACCCGGAGTGTTATAAAAGCACATTCCTAGTGTGGGCATGTTAGGGCATGAGCAAAGCATGACTGTGGGGAGATCATGCAGACTGTTAACTCTTAACTTGCAGTAGTCAGACCTAGTCTGAATATTCCTTGGTAGGTTCAAGTGATATTTCTCCTCAAACCACTCTGAAAAGCATAGTGTTCCTTGAGCCCAGTGAAACAGGTTAGAGACTCACCTCAAACACCTTAAGTGCTCGGGAGAGTGGAGAGGTCTTGGTACCCTTGAGCATGAAGAAGAGGTTCAGCATGGCTCTTCCATCCTTCTCCTCAAAAACAATTGTCTCTGTGGACTCTGCAGCATCGGTGGCTGCAGCTGCAGCCTCTCGTTCCTTCCTGGCATCTTCAATGAGGCTTTGACGTCTACCAATGAACCGTGGAGACTAAAGGCAGAATAGAAATAAGTAATGCTTCTTAGGGAGCTGTGGGGGGTGAGTCAGAGGCAACCTAGGTAGCTGCATGGGGTGTGACTGGTGTGCCCCATCAGAGGAAGACCGGGAAGGCTAGGCTGACTTGCTCAGGTTTGCAAAGGAAGATCTGGTGTTCAGGACTAAGGCTTTAAAATTAAACTTTCAGATATGTGAACTTCTGGGAAAAATCTGTGCAAAATGTGCTCAGAGTATGACTTAAGTGGGCTTTTCTCCCATACCTTCACCAGCAAAAAAAAAAAAAAATTCAAAAAACTGAAAATCAGAAATGATCTTCTTGCACAGTTTTAAGGAGTCTTCTAAAATCAAGGAGTGAGGTGCTAGATAAACATGAAATCACTTAAGAAAAAGACATGCTATGAGGTGGATCTGAAGCCCATAGCTGTGCCCTGGCTAGGAAATATGAAGTGTTTACTGGTGTGTTAGTACAGTAGCTCATCTGCTCCCCGGGCCTGATGCAACCACCAGCCTAAGCACACCATGTCCCTTTGTGTTCTCTTCACAGCCCTGTGCCCATATGTCTCCAGACACACTGAAACACTAAAAACGTATCCTACAGCCATCTTCTTCTGACTTTAAGTGGACGCTTGCCCGCTGATTTATAATTGGAGCCACATCCTTACAAACCTGAAAATAAATTCCTCCTACTGCTCTGGAGGTTTGTTTTGTCCCAACTAAGCCCTACAGTTACTTGGAATTGCAGCTAAACTGCTGCACCTCTGTGCCTCGAGCCATGTTAGGTCGTTCTTTTATATTTGCAGTGAGCTATGAACCATTTCTTCACTGCTGCTTCTTTTATTATGCTAACAGCTCATATGCTAACTCATTTGTTCCTGGTCTTTCAGCAATAAGCCTTCCACTTCGAGGCAGGTCAGGTGGTTCCAATTTTCTGTGTTCAGCACTCAAACCAGATGACAGAGCCTCAGAACTTGCTAAAAGAAACCAAGGGCATCATTGGAGGGGGATAGCTTATAAAGCCACTCGGCACCCACTTACAGAGATGGACTGGCTGTATATTTTTTGTCCTTCAATTCTACTGAAAATCATTGGTAAATAGATGCTAAGCAAACAATGCCTTCCCTACCCTGTGAAACTCCGGAGAATATTTCTCTTTGAAAAACATAGCCTGCTCAACTACTAAGCCTACTTTCTCTTTAAGTTTCAAAGCCCGCCGTGATGTTTCCTCTGAGAACCTTCTTGGATGCTTCAGCAGCACAGAGCTTCAGGGCTTCCCTCTGACATTTGAAATGCAACCTGAAAAACACTGCACCTATAGACACCAGCCCACGTGCTTCTTCCTTGTCCTTTTTTTTTATTAATAAAGACCCCTCTGAAATGATATTTGCTGATCCTCAACCTCTTTATTCCTAGGGGCACCAAAAATACCATCTAACAAATAAGCACATATTGCCATTTGCCAAATTTGGTGGTATTTGGGCCCAAAGAGAGAAGACCTCTAATAAATATCCTGGCCTTAACTTTTAAGAACTTGCGAGCACATGCTTGGCTTTCAGCATGTATTTTATATTGCTACTATATTTAAAGCTAAGCTGGTGTTTGCTTTCAGGTACCTGCAATAAGCAGGGCAAACAGACTTAGGCTAGCCACAGGGTCCGTGCTCTGCAGCAGTACAAAGTGTTTCAGCTAAAGAAGTTTTATCGCATTATGCCCTGAGGTGCAAAAGTGCAATAGGGGTTTTCTTCTGGAATGGAGAGGGTGAGAGGAGGGGAGCCAGACTCCCATAAATCAAGTTAAATTTCCACTGGAAGGAGTTGTGATAGTATAACCATAACAGCAACAGGCAGGAGAAGGGGGTTTGGTCTATGTCTAGATGGGGGGCTCTGGGAGATGCTTAGATCTGCACTGGCATGGTTTGAGTGGGGAAGTTTATAAAAAAGAGCAAGGCTGGATTTTGTTTAGGAGAAGAACATCAGGAAGGGTCTGCTTGCTTGCTGTGTGCTTGTCCTCTCAGCGTCATCTCTCCTGTTTCTCATATTTATGCTTGTCAGGGCATTGTCTCCTTTTTCTGGAAATTAGGCACTGTTTTTTATATAAAGTAACCAAAATGATCTCTTGTGATAAATGACATCCATTCTTTGGAAGGCGCTCTTACACAGTATTTCTGACTTTCCCTGTGGACTAACTCCCTCAGTGCCTATCTAGCTAAAGTGAGAAGTTTAATTTTGCAAAACACTTATTTAACTATCTGGGATCTGAGTCTAACTTGGTCATTCACCTCATACAAAGGATCAATTTTTCTTTCTTTGAAATTGCTGCAGCTCTGCATGCCTAGCCATTAAAAATCTGATGCTTTGAATTAAAGCATTTAGGCTCGTTATTTGTAGCAATCCCAGGCAATCCTTCCTGCTGTTTGGCTTCCAGCTGCCATTTCCTGATTAAACACTCTGTAACCAGATCATTGTTACAGATACAAGATATCTTGGGAAAAAAAAAAAAAAAAACCTATAAGCAGAAAATCTAAATATACAACCTGAAGGATTTCGCACGGGGGTTTATCTCTGGCTGGCACAACTGGTGTGTGAAACACCTTCTGGTGTGAATGAGACTTGGGATTGCAAAGCTCAGAGGGGATGCCTCCGACCTGCTGGAGCTGGTATGGTGGTGGTAGGGGCTGGGTTGCTGGTAGCCTGAGGACACCATGAGGGCTGGGGGTGTGTACTGCCACACACAAATGCAGAGTCATGCCTCTCACTTCATGCAAGCCCGCAAAATAAGCCATGGGATTGTGGAGCTCTCCTGCACAAGGTAGGAGGGCTATTTTTTCATTTATTTTTGCTTTTCTGAGATTTTCTATTCCAAGAAGGGATGCAGAGGTGGTCTGAGGTCTTATATCTGCTCTTGCAGGTTGCACACTCCTTTCCAGCACATCCAGTGGACCCAAATTCCCGCAACCCTTTCACCCAAGGTCCCGCTTCCCATCAAACACAACACAGCAGCCCTGCCTGCCCAATTGCCAAACTCTCACCCCTTTGCCAGGCAGAGCCAGCATCCCAAGTACTGATCTGACAAAGCAGCCTGGAAAATCCCTGTTTTTGAAGAACCACGTAAGTGTTCATTATTTTGCCAGGGTGAAAATGCCTGTGCAAGAGGAAAGCTTTCCCTGGCTTTCATTTACTAGAGAAAGTGAGCTTAGCTCTTTGTTTGCTAATTGTTTCCCTTGCTTTCTGTCATGCTGCATGCTCCAAAACACCTTTCATGCCTCTGCCACATTTCCTCCTACTAAGTATCTCAAGGGTGTCCCCTCCCCATGCCATCGGGGTCATCCAGAGCCTGGCCACATCCCTGACAGAACTGTCCCATGCCCATGGTCTCTAGCCTTTTTCTGGCTGCCCTGCCACTTGGGTTAGTGCCCCATTCCTACAGCCTACCCAATGAGTTTACCAGAGTGTGCTTTCTAAAGGCACTTGATAGCCCAGCGGGAAGTTTCTTTCTCCTTTCCCTTACATCTGCAGCTTTAGTGTGTGCAGAAGTGTTCCTCAAAGTAAAAACGGGGTCCTAAATGATGATGAGGGGGTAGGAACAGAAATGTGGAAAGGATGTACAGGGAGAGCAACAGCAAACTGAGTGAATTGCCTGCAGCGTGCATGTTGTCTGAAGTGAAATTCACACTTTTCCATTATGCTATAGCAGATGAAACCTCTGCAGTTTAATGTCTTGCAGTGAAGGACATCATTAAGGTTTTCAAATTACATTAAATGCTGGGAATGCCTTGTTACTCCTGCCCTAGGTCTATGGGTTATTTTAGTTGCTTTTGGCTGCAGGGGGTTGAGGGTGCATTTATTTTAGTTTTCATCCCCCTAATTCTTTGCATTTCACACATATCAGTATGTAGAGATGAGTGTGGGGATCATTTTCTTGCCCTGGCCTGGAGCCGGGGCTGGGAAACACCCCTAGAGACAGTCTTAGACCCTCTATGCCTGTCTGCCACTGCCTGTAGCTGGAGGAGAGGCTGCATTTTTCAGGGGAGGGGGAAGAAGTGGGGTAGAGTTGTCTTACCATGATGGCCTCAGCTTGCTTGGAGTCCAGTTCTGACACCGCCCTGCGGAAGCCTTTGGCTGCAGAGGTGGAGATGTTGGGGGTTGGCATCTTCACTCTTCCACGAGCTCTGCTCTCCGCTTTTCAGCTCCTTGCCAGCTTTTTATAGGGTGAGGCTGACGTCAAAGATTCTTTCAAAGCTTCTCCCCTCCTGCCGCCCCCCCATCACCACCTCCCTCCTTTCCCCCCTCAGGCTGAGAGGAGGAGGGGACGTGAAGGAGAGAAGCGTTTCTGTCCCATTAAATCTAATCGCCACAAAGATTGCATACACCCTGCCTTTGCAGACCTGCCACTCCCCCCCACTTGTTTGCCTGCGCCCAAAAGATTTCTTCTCTGTTTTTCACCCCCCTATTTTCTTCTTGATAGAGTTCATTCTCTCACAGTTTTTCAATCTGGTACATTCACTTTCCTGGATTGGGTGCTGCATGAAAGGATTTTGATCCATTAAAGGACAAAATAAACAGAAGATAGAGATTCAGCCTTTTATTTCCCCCTTGTTTGCCATGTCACTGAGGCAGTAAAGGAACAGGAAAGTAGCACCAATTCCCCCAGCTCAGCCGTAGGACCAGTTGCTGTTCTTGTGCATATACCTCCTGAGTTGAGTTGGCTATGGCATGCTGACAGCAAGCCAGCAGGATTAGGCCCTTTGTGTCCTCAGAGGAGAAAAAGGCTGTGAAGAAAATAACATGGGGGAAATCCCACCTCTGCATCCTGACATCCAAGGGCTTTGCTATTCTTGCTGCAGTGCCTCAGAGGCCAAATGCCTCTGAGATGTTAGGAAAAATCTCTTCTCAGAAAGAGTGGTGATGCATTGGCACAGGCTGCCCGGGGAGGTGGTGGAGTCACCATCCCTGGAGGCGTTCAAGAACTATGGAGATGTGGCACTGAGGGTTGTGGTCTAGAGTGGTTACAGACATGGGTTGATGATTGGACTCAATGACCTTAGCCATCTCTCCAACCTTTCTGATTCTATGATTCTATGACTGGCAGCAGCTTCCAGCACCAAGCTAGTGCTTTTCAAGACTGGGAGAACTTCCCTGGGATTTTGTATAGGAAAGAAAGGCAGATTTGGGAAGGAGGAGAGTTACAGCAATCATATTTGAATATCAAATAAACTTTTCATTCTGGATGAATTGTCCTATCTTTTAAAGCAACAAGTAGAATACAGAATTTCAACACTTTTGGTCTGAGCTTTTCAGTTCGATCTCAGGACAAAAGTTTTCTTCATTCTGTTTTCTTACAATCAAAAAGCGCAACCATTTTGATAGATCTTTTATTTGTAGTAATTAATTTAGTTTAAAGGTCTTTTTAGAACACCATTTGCCAAGGATGATGAACCTAAAATCAGCCATCAAAGCAAATTCCTCTTATTCAAATCTGTAATCAAGTTACTGAAAGGATAGCCTTAAAATGTCAGTTCACATGAGGAACTGAGAAAATGGATAAAGTACTTTAATAAATATGGGAACAGAACAAGCCACCCAGCCTTCCTGCAGGCTGTAACATATTCAGAGATCACATGTGAGGGCTCTTCTGACAAATGCAGGCTTTAAAAGGAGCTGATAACATCAGGAAAGTTTTCAAGATTATTGTACAAATAGGTGGGATTGCTTTGAGTATGTATTCTGATTTCCTTTTTTTCATTACATATTGTTTCTCTCCTTGTAAAATCCAGCACTCTATTTAAGCTCATCAGCTCTTCTTAGTTCATCACAAAGCCCTTGATTTTTAATTCCTCTTCTTTATAGGGATGATAAATTAGGCATACAACTCCTACCTTCTTTTAAGCCCTGCTAATCTGTCACCCCATGTCTGTCTGGTGACGAGAGTCCCACATTGTACCGAAATGCTGTCAAGCACAGAGGCTCTGCAGAGCCAAAATGCAGTCCTGCTTCCTATGAAAGCAAGGGCAAAGCATCTGCATCTCTGTAAACCTCCTGCTTAGGTTTATGTGCAAGTTCTGCTGATATCGGACACAACTTCCCTTACTGCAAAAAGACACTGAGGCCCTGGGGTGTTTCTAAATAAGGGCAACAAAGCTGTGAAGGATCTGGAGCACAGGTCTTATGGGGAGCAGCTGAGGGAACTGGGATTGTTCAGTCTGGAGAAGAGGAGGCTCAGAAGAGACCTTATCGCTCTCTACAATAACCTGAAAAGAGGTTGTGGCGAGGTGATGGTCGGCCTTTTCTCCCATGTAACTAGCAATAGGATTAGAGGGAATGGCCTCAAGTTGTGCCAGAGAAGGTTCAGACTGGGTGTTAGGAAAAATTTCTTCTCAGAAAGTGGTGATGCATCGGAACATGCTGCCCAGGGAAGTGGTGGAGTAAATGTCCCTGGAGGTGTTCAAGAAACATGGAGATGTGGCACTGGTTAGTGGGGATGGGTTGGGGCTGGACTAAATGGTGACTTAGTGGTCTTTTCCAACTTCTGTGATTCTATGACTTTTAGGAGTGCGAGCCTATTTGGTTAAACTATGGCTCTGCTCCCACACCAAGGCTTTTGTATGTTGACTAAATACTGACTTTTTCTAATGAAAGAGGGGCATTTAGGAAGCTTTATGAAGTAAATACAACGGATGGATGGGTCTTCATTAGTGCTTTGTTCCTCAGGCTCCAACCATATGACTGTCTGTGAATGTGTGAGTGCTTTGTGTAACCAGCTGCGTGTTTTAGGGGATTTATCTGACATAAAGCACAAACAGCAAACACTGTTGTACACTGCACTTTGGGTGCATAGACCAAGAGAAAAACCTCCATCTGCCAGACTGCCATCCATCATCATGGGTGCTGGAGCGATGTTCATGCAACAGTCTGTGGCCTTGATAAGAATTCCAGGGGGAATCAGTGACAGAGGTGATGCCATCCCAGTGACGATGGGGAGCTCTCTATTGGCCCAGGTTGCTTCAGGGACAGGCTTTGAGCTGCAGTGTCCCACCGAGGGCCAAAGAAAGGGACTGTGTCCACCATTCTGAAAGTGAGCTGCCATCTCCCATCACAATTGGGGAAAATCCTGATGGTTTTGTGGGGTGACCAGGTCCACTTGTTGCTCTTTGTCCCACCTACTCACACCCTCTCCCTCTTTCCTTCCATAGCCTGAATAATTACAGTCTGCTACATGAAGTAATTACAGCAGTGGTTAGCCAGCTCCATCAAGAGATGGTTTTTGTCCTCATCTTTTTTCAACACTCCTGAGTGTCTCAAAGTTTAATAACCCATAATGACACCTTAGACTTCCACGTCATTGCAGCCTCTACAGCTGGGGCATCAGCAGTACAAAAAAAAGATAATTAAAATCCACATCTACCTCTTAACTTTGCAGTATTCTATCATCTGGAAAACACTAGCCTTTGTGCTCAAACTCACAACAGATGAGCCTAAGGAAAGGGGAACTGCAAGGAATAGAGCTGTGTATTTCCTTGGTAAGGGTTCCAAGATGCATTCTGAAACCTGGGCATAAAAGCACTGCTGGATCAGGTGAGGTTTAACAGCTTCAGATCTGGCCTGGTGGATGGATCAGGTGTGGGGTCTGCTGTTCCCCAAGTTGCAGAGGTGGCCCCTGGGAGATGAAGAGCCCCACTGTAGGATTTGTTATTCCAACCCGTGGATGAATCCCAGGGCAAAATGAAAACACACACACACACAAGTACACACACACATGCAAGTGGCAGAAAATAATTTGCTATAGGAGATGGAGTAGGGCTGTGAAACCTCCAGTGCCTTTTTGCCATGATATGTATTACTGTATTTTTAAAGTATGATGTCCAGGATTGCTCTGCCCACAGACGCAAATCCAATGACTTAAGGGTCACAACCAACACCCTTTCAGCAACTAAGTGCAAACCTCTGCATCTGAAATTTCACATTTCAGATGGCCAGCTCAGTTTTTAACTGAATCTGAAAATATTCCTATAACATGTCAAAAATGCTCCCTTATCTTTGGCTTTGGACCCTGGGGCTCACTGATCTCACAGCTCTACGTTCAGTGTCAGTTTCTGTTTGTGTTGCTCATATTTTGCTTCCAAATCAAATCTCCTCTCTTTGGTCAATATTGAAATTGCAATCCTGAAAAATTTTTACAGAAATCAACTTTCCAGAGGAAAATAACATGATTTCAGGCAAAACTTATTGAGGAATAAGTTTTCAGAGGGAAGGAAGGTTGCTTGAATGGAGAAAAACTCAGCACTTCCCTCTCCCTAGGAACGGTTATTTAGCCCTCAGTTTTCAGAAACAAAAGCAGCAGCAATCCCTCCATTTCTGCATCAGGAAATGGGTCTGGAACATACAAGTGTAAATTCAAAAACATTGTATTGATGATTCACCCGCCACTGCAGAATCCAAAATAACCATCTTGTCTCGGATCAATGGGGAAGCACTTAGGAGCAATTTTCTCTTTGGAAACGTGGGCAGCAAACAGACAGCCAGGAGCAGGGGGGTGGAATGAAATGCACTGTCTCTTGGAGCGTGCCATGTTAAATGGTCATAAAAATAATGGCTGACACCTCCGTCCCTCCATATTTCAACTTGTGGACAAATTGTTTAACAAAGTCTTTAGGGAATTTCATCTTTGTGTGGAAAGTTGCCTCCTACATGTGTTGGAGCAGGTTTCCTCCTACATGGCCAGCCTTTGTGATTTTAATTTATATCTGTGATACCCAAGGTTTTTCTCCTAGCTCTGGAGTCAACTTTCTTTTAAAATATATGAAGTTGCAGCCTTTTGAGAGGAGAGGAAAGGAGGGAGTCTAGGAATTCCCAGACTGGGGAAAAAATCCTGCAGAATCAGTAATTACTGTATGGAAATCTGGCACAGAATTATTGAACATTGAGTTTGACAGTGAATTTGCTTTTCTGGGGAAAAAAAAAAAAAAGTGTTGTATGAGTAAACAAGAGCCCGAGAGCATCAGAAACATTATGGCAAGAAAAATCAAACGTCTGGTGCTAATTCTATTGCCGACAAGCAGCGCTGAAAACGTGGCAGTGCATTTCTGACTGCTCGCTGTATGGCTGGGGGCAAGTCATTTAACTCTTCCTTCTGTTTTAAGGCTGCTTGTAGCTGTAGCTACCACTCTTGTCAGCACAACTGTGAAGAAACAGTTAATAGTGGGCAATGGATGTAGAAATCAATGGAAGCATTTGCTCCAGATTGCTTTCAGAAGGATGAGCCCCAAAAAGGTGAGGCAGGGCTACTGGGCCACGCTGCTGGTTCCAAGGCAGTCACCTGATTTGCTGCCCATTGTGTTTGTCTGCTCCAGTCCTGTGTCCCACCACAGCTCTTCACCTTTGGCTTCACACTACACATTTTCCAAAGCGTTTTGATTTTCAGATCTGTGTCCTCCGGCTGAAGGCAGATCCACACCTCTTTGTCACCCTCAGGCATCTTCATCTTCTGACCTCACCTTTGGGAGCAATGTTCCCATTTCAACGCTAAAAGAAAGCCATCCTCTGTGATGCCTTCCTTAGGCCAACTTGACCAGAAGAGGTTTCAGGGCAGTGGAGGATTCAGCTTGCTTTCTGAAACCTGAGAAATGACTCCTATTGCCTGTAGTTTGATTTCCAGTTGAGCTTTTGCCTTGTTAAATACATACAGAGAAGGAAGTGATGTTATTGATTGTTTTCTCTCCAAGTCCTTTGAAGTCCCAGCACTAAGAGGTCTGCGGGGACCTGGATTCTGCATCTTTCTCTAGACAAAAGGAGAAAGTTGGGATCATGCCCCTCTTGCTCATCCACCCATGCCATGCAGTAAGACGTAATTTATCTAACTCATTAGAACAAGTGGACTTGTGCAATACAGTTCAGTGAGCCTACCACATGTACGTAAAATCATTCACTTCTAACTCCCTCTTTCCTCTGGCACTGGAGGATAAAAGCCATCTGCCTGTCAGACAAAAGGTCTGATGTGATTTTAGCATTAGGAGTCACACAGAGGGTCTCAGACCTATGAAAATGTCACCATATTGACTTCATACAAATGTTTATTCATAGTTCTGTTTATAGGCAAAACAGCGCCTTGCATTCAGCATCAGATGGATGAGATCTATTACGTAGACACAACCAGTTCAAAACAGGAAATTGGCACCAGCATTTCACAGTGAAGCCACTGCCTTTCTGTCATTTCATAGCTGTTCAGGATCTTGTCTGTCATTCCTGACAAGCAGCCATCAAGCAAGTGCACTGGGAAAAGGATGAGAAAACATTTTCCTTTTCTTTTTTAGAGGAAGAATGCAAATGTATCACCCATGGCAAGATTCATGTCTCCCGGCAGGCTTAAGAGGATGACTCATCAAAGCCTTGTGCTTGTCTTCTGGATCTTCAAAGTGTATCAACAGTGTTTTATTGATCCATAGTCATGGAAAGTAAAGAAAGAAGAGTCTGAGATCTACACTGGTACGATATGTCTGACTTCAGTAATTCTACCATTAAGCTACTGGGTTGACACCGTGGAACAAAGGGTCTACAGTATGGTATTTCCTGTTCTCCCAGTGGTAGGACAGTTCTCTACAAATACAGATACTTTAATCCATTGGAGAAGAGAATACATCAGTAGCTGAAAGTTAGGTAAAGAATAAAAGTTCAAGTTAGTAGTAAGAGATGGATTTTTTTAATAGTGAGAGTGAGCAAACCCGCTGAGCATTCAGGAAGCCATATTCCCCCTTGTTTAAAGTTTCCTGAGCAGAATGGGTTATTTCACTTGAAGATAGTGCCTATCAGACACAGAGACAGGACAGTAAGACTAATGGGGATTGTACACCAACATGCTGCAGGAGATATGGAGGAGATACAGTTGTGACATCTGTGACCCGCAACCACAAAGCACAGAGCTGGAGCAGCAGTGCCTGCTGTCCCCAGTCAGGATGGCATGACAGACCCCTGCTATTTCCCACCATCACAGGATGGCTGAGGTTCTTCTGCCCTCCACCTAAACAAGAGCTGGCCTTTGAAACGTGACATTTTTATTGAGAAAAGATGGGTTCAAACAACCCCACACCATCCCTGCAGAGGAAGACTAACTTTCTCACATGTACCTACTGGGAAAATGTGTGTTTCTGCATCACGTAATGCAGTGGAAATTATGAGATTTAAGTGCTCATCCTTTCCCCTTTCTCACGCTCGTGGGGGCAGTGTCTGTGTCAAGAGAGTTAACAGTATGTTCACTGATTTAATTTACATTAAGGACGTGCTAGATTGCAACAAGCTGTGCTTTTAAAAGAGGAAAGGAGTCAGAGACAGAATAGGAACCTAGAAAAAACCTCCTCATTCTTACACCCCAAACAGCACCAGAAGCAAATAAATGCCTTCTGGGGGACGAGCTTACATTCAATTTTCTCCTTTTTCTCATATTGCTTCCCTGCTTCTCCCATTGGTTTGCCTTTGCCTGCTTACGTCTGACCTGCAGTCCCAGAAGCCTGGCTGTAGCCTGAGGGGATTTGCCTTGTGCCTTAAGTGGGATAGCATTTGGTTTTCCTTATCAGTCACCAGTAGGGCCATGTGTTTTGTCTCTGCTCCCCCTCCCTGCAAATGTGTGGTTGAGGGCAACAAGAGACAAGGGGTCCTTGTAAGTGACTTATGATAATTGCAGAGCAGCAACTGCTCTGAAAATCTAAATTCCTCCCTGACATTTCCAGTCTAAAGCTCCCACTGACTCAGCTGCTGCTTGTGATATTTAAACAAGGATTATCTCCTTTTTTATTCTTTTCTTTTTGATAATGGGATGGCAGAAGGTTATTTTAACACTTTCCTACAGTTTGTTTGGCTGATACAGAACCAGCAGTCTTCAGGATGTAACCACATCTCCGCTTCCCAAGTCACTCATTTAGCATGACTGGGATGAATGAAGGCTCCCATGATTTAAAAAAAAATAAAAGAAGAAGAAGGATCTTTCCCCGAATTGTCATCTTTTCCATTTTTTTCCTTTAGCATAAGTTTGTTATGCTGGAAAATTTACTACTTTGGGTGTAAAAAGATTTATCCCTTTGGCTTCAGCACAACTGCTCCAGGCTCATCCTATCTAAGACCTCAGGTATTGCACTTAATGGTAGTTTTTTGCTACAAATATTGATTATATTTTGTAGGAATGCTGAACAGCATCTCCAAAAACGAACCCTATAGAAAGCTCAGGGCGTTTTTTGATTCCTGAGAAAATAAGTGCATAAGCATGGGGGGAGAACATCTGCTAAAGGAAGCTGAAATGTGGTCTTCAAGACTGCATCAAAATAACTGGCAAATGTCCTTCTCACCCTGTCTCCAAGTGCCTTAACATTCTCTCTAGCTGGGAGAAACATGAGGGAAGGCACAGGCAGATAAGAGAACCAGAGCAGAAGGAGACACAGAAAGCTGAGGGATGTGTGCTGGGAAAGAGAAAAGAAGGAGAGATGCAGATGGGGGAGAAAACAAGGAAAGTCATAAAAAGTTACCAGAGCAAAAAACCTTTGAATATTTGAGTTTGTGAGCTGATGAGCTGAAGGACCTTCAAAATGCACAATTTTCATCCACTTCCCAAGACAAATGACTCCTGTATGACATTCTCTGCCTATGTACTTTTCTATGACCAAGTATCCTTGAGAAATTTCTTTTTCCTCCGTGTTTATCCCTTATGTCTAGCTGCTGTCTCTACTGCAGATTTGGCAGCTCTGTGAGAAAGGGACCAAGGCTCTCCATCATTTCAGAAGCCGCCTGACAAGCAAGGGACAGCACTGCAATCAAGGAAAATCAAAGAGCAGAAACTCACATCTGCTATTCTAGACTTCAAAAGGGCATCCAAAATGCAGAAAGTCAGTCCCCATCATGACATAACAAGCATCCAGTCCCAAGTGTTGGCTCATCCAGAGCAAGGTCACCATGCCCTGGAAGCTGATCCAAGGTGGCCACCCAGGACACATAGGCTCTGGGATGGGGCTGTGGGGCTTCAGGATGCTGAAGCCTCTTTGCTCAGAAATGTGAGTGGGATCAATGTGCTTGATAACCTGATAACTATGGCTGAGCCAGATCAGCCCTTCCAGTGCCCTACCCTTGGAAAGTCATTTATTCCTGAAATTGGCCAAGAAGTTGCTGGGGATGGGGTGAGGGGAGCTGAGGCTGGGGACAATCCCAGCTTCTCACCCCAGCGTTCTGTGTTTTGCAAATGGCTGAGGGAAATCTGAGCAGTTCTTTTTGCTTTTCAGAGAGATGGCAGGATTAGGAAGTGGGAAGGGGGCTTTCAGGTGGATCTTCACATGGGGGTGGCCCGAGCAAATTTAAGCAGGACAGACCCATATGAAAGCACAGAGAAGGAAGGCAGCTGGCCTTGCGCTGGACCAGTGGAGGTTTGGGGTGGGAGCGACATCTATAGCACTGACATTGGCAGTGGATGCCTCAGTCCCTATCTCACTGCCACAGTCAGACAAAGCAAATACATCCCTAACTGGAGCCACTCACTGCCCTGCCGATAAGCAGCACAGAGTGGGCACAGAGACAGCTGCCTGTTGTTCCCCATGACGTAACTCTGCTTTTCAGCCTGGCCGTGCATGGAGAAAGTCTCTGCCTAGACACTGTTTGATCAGAGACAGCAATGTTTGGATTAAATCCCCTCTTCTTAAATGAGTAAAGGTTGCAGAGCTGGTGTGGCCCCACTGCATATTTCAGGTCACCACCCCACTCGTGTCCCACACGATGTGGCAGCCCTCAAGGACATCATCCAGGACAAGGGAGACGCAGGGTCACTGCAGACCTCAGATGGGCAGACAATCCAGTCTCCATCTTCACCTCATGGTGCTCCCAATTTGGAGTGCTCATGTCCATTCCTGAGGCATCCACAGATAGTGGAGACCAGAGGTGAAAATTCAACGGGACAGGATAGGGTAGGAAAAATTAATCAGGTGCTTTTGAAAAAGATGCTCTTGCAGAAACTACCTAAAAAATCTCCAAAATGAAGGGGAAAAGAAAAAAAGACAAAAACAGAAAGAAAAGAAAAAGAAGCGTTTCCCTCTCTCCAACTTGTCTATGCACTTTCAAATTGCTAGGGCAACTTTTGTATAGTGACCACTTTGTGCTTTTGTCTCAGTTTTCTTTTAATTGCCATTGCCATTACAGATCAGCTTTGTTACCAAATCAACAGTATCACTCCTCTCTTGGGGCCGACTGCTCAGGTTGTGTCTGAAACTTTCTCCAAGTTTGAGATGCCTGTATCTCAAGGAGCCCTGAAACATCCCACCAGGGATCAGTGGAGTAGATCAGCCTCCCACCTCCCACCCAGGTCCCCAGTGCCCTCAGGGCAGCCCTGAGCCCAGGGATGGAGTGGTGGCAGGGTTTGATGAGCGTGGGGCCAAGCAACAAGCTGTTGCTTGTGACATGCCAGGTGGCCTGTTAGCTCTGCTGGTGGTGACACAGAGTGAGTCAGTGATCCAAGTTGGGCCCTGCACTGAGTCATAACGGAGAAGCATCTCACCCCATCCTCTGGGCACGCCTGTCTGATGCTGTCTTCCAGCAGCGCTCTTCCCCCTCCTTCCATAGTCTTGTGGGGCCTCTCGAGAGGATGGCTGATATTTGTTCATTTCTGCAAGGTGCTTTGGAGGTCCAAGAACAGGAAGATACTGAGGTTTTTTTTTAACAGCAGCAGGAGATGTCATATTCACAGCCTTTCTAAGGTACTTCTGTAGTTATGGTCCCCTGTGCTTCTCCCTGTCCTATGTCCTGTGTTGCTCAATCAGGGCTCCAATATGCAGTAAGCAAAACAGGTTGTTCCCCACTGATGCCCCAACATGTCTTGTCATCTCTTGGTTATTCTCTGGTCTCGCTGTAGCTGAGACTGACTGGAGATAGGTCTGTCTCTGGGCTTTTATTCTTGCTAGTGAGACCTGACAAGCAGAATCCCTTCTCTCATAGGCCACAGCTGTGCATGATGCTGGAAGTGTTTTGTTTCTTCCCACTTCCCCACTCGCATAGCTGAAAGAAACACTATTCTTGTGTTTTCAAGTGGTGCCTGGGAGAGGTGTGCAAGATGGTCTTAACCTGAAACCTCCTTCAGAGGGATGGGTTGCCTTAAAATAGGATCTGAAGCTGGTCTAGAAACCAATGGTACCTACTTTGGATGCAAAGCAGATATAAAGCCCCTTTGCCAGCTCCACCCTACCTTATGATCAATGACATCAAAACTCTGCCAAGACTCAAAGAACTCTGATTAGAGGCATTTCCAGTAAGAATAGACTTATCCAAGCCATCCTCTCACTCCCTGTTTTACCATGGCTCACTGCCCGTAGAAGGAATTTCTCATAAATGTGCTTGATCTTGCAAGTTTCCCTCACTTTCTGACCTCTCTTAAGGCTTCCCTCTGCCCAAGCATGGGATGCTGATGGTCAGCAGGGGTTGAAGTGGGAGGCAGAAAAGCAGAGCTGCTCACATGGGCAAGCCGTGCCTCAGTCCAAGGAAGATTACAAAACCCAGCAGCTCTCAGGTTGGCTGCTGTCCTCTGTGCTGCCAATCCCTTGTACCAGGAGATGTCCGTAAGGAAGAAACAGGTTCCTGAAATGAGAAGGACTTGGAACAGCTCTCCTCCTTTCAGTAAACATTCATTCATTTAATGGGAGGAAATGGGCATAAGGGAGCCTGAAATCTCATTCTCCTACCAAATTTCCAGGAAGATGAGCATGCTGATTCCAGCTGGACGCAGAGCCCCAGCCCACAGAGGCACCCTGTCCCTTGTTTGCTCTTGACATCATGCTCTCTTGCCCCCTTTTTCCTCTTTCATTTTTTCCGTTTCATTTGGATCATGCATTGCCTCAGGGTGACCGCCGATAATCTCTGCAGCTGGCCACCTGCCCCTGTACCAGCCCTGGGATCTGTCGTGATGGGGGACAGGGAGCAGCTCCAAAGCTCCACATGCTGCCTTTCTCCAGGGCTTTCTCAAAGCCCACGCCACCAAAAAAGGCGTTCACTTTTAGACACCTGTGTGCACCAAGTGCCCAAAATTTTGGAAAAGCAGGACACTTGTGTAACTTTTGAAAAAGTACCCATCTGCAGTGAGAAATGCCATTGAAAGCTTCACCTGAAACGTTCTTTCTAAAACATCTTAAACCTCCTTTTAATGCATTTGTTTAAAACTGCCTTTTCATTTTATTTTCTCGTATTTTCCCTCTCATAACTGGGGGCACTTTCCCTTCGCCACGTTTCTTCTCAGCACTGAGTAGTGCCCTTCTGAAGTGTAGCAGGGATGTGCTGGCATTCTGTATGATTTTATTAGGCACCAGTCCACTCCAAGGCACTGAAGAGGGCTTGAGCATGGTGATTGTCAGGAGACAGGGAGAGGCAAGGGAAGGGTAATTGAGGGTTTAGACAGCACTTAGCTCCTCCAGACACCTACTATCAAAACCAGGCGAGCGTATCGATCGTCCTTTCAATTGGTCTGCCTCTCCTGTTAGCCCTTTCCTGGGCGATGCTTGTCGTGTTGAAGAGGTATGGATTTTTAATCACACCAGAGGCTGCTGGAATTGGGAGGCTCAGGAAAATGGGAAGGTGTGATTTTTTTTAATGGGGAAAAGACAGCCTTGATGTCCCCAGGCGAGGGTACGTCTCCACGTTGTACCATCATCTTGTGGGTAGCAGCGCATCCAAGCTGGTCTGAGTCCAGCTCAGCAGCCCTGTAGCAAATCCCTGCCAGACAGTGCAGGAAGTGCTCCTCCCGCACGGCAGCGGGCGGCGCTGCGGGGCCGGCTTTGCCGAAATCCCGTCCTTCTGCATCCTTCTGCGCTGCAGGGTGAGAGGAGGGAGCCGGTCTCCTGGAAGGAGAGCCCAGGCAGGTTCGCTGCTAAGCTGTCCCAGCATCTTGGTAATGACACACAAACGAGAAGCATTTCTCCTCGAAGAGAGATGCTGTATGCAAGGTTAGGACAAACCTGTATGGGACTCAATGCAAGCAGCAAAAAGCACAGGAGGGATTTTCCAGCCCAAGATACACTGCTCGTATCATCGCTGCTTGAAATGTCCCTTTGGAGGATCTCACTAGCAGTGGCAGATGTGCCAGAGTAGCTAAGTTCTAGGGATCACTCAAGCAGATGGTGGAGGTAAAGGCATTCTCTCCTTGCCCCAGGCTTGTCAGTAAGGACTCCTGCTCCCAGCCCACCCTGAGGACCTCTGGGCTTCAAGAATTTCTGCTGATTACAAAGGGATTGCACAAGGACAGATCCAGCTGGGTGCTAGGAGCTGGATGCTGCTTGCTGAGGCTTCTGGTACCTGCTACCCAATAGCCAGAAAGTGCATGGCACCAAGCCCATTTTGGCTTTCTCTTCCATGACACCACTACCACCCTTTTTTCTAGAGACCTGCTAGAACAGCAAAGATTTGAGGACATTTAACTTTTTCTTCCCCTACCCCTAGGTCTGAGCTGAATTGGGAGCTGCAACGGGGTGTCCTCAAGGGCTGCTTTGCTTGCTTCCCCAGATGCTTGCCTTGCCCCATCACAGAGATCTTGCTGCAGCCGAATGGCAGCTGTGGCACCAGCTTCAGCAGCCTCAGAAATGAAAGGGGAAAGGAGGCAGGATCCATCCTATGGGAAGGAGATGGGCTCCTCAACATGCCTTCCAGCCTCAGAATGGTTAAGTTTTCAGAGAGCTCACAAGAAGCACACATGTAAAATACAATTAAAAGAGCAAAATGATAGCTTGTCACTGGAGGGCTTCTTCGGCTGGAAGAAGTGATTTTTGTTTGTTTGTTTTTGTGTAGATTCACGGGCTCCAAGGATGACAGGAAGTGAAAATGTGATTTGCTTGTGGATGGGGGGTTCCCAACTGCTGTCATCTCTATCCCCCCTCCTCTGTTACTCTCCATCCATCCCACAAGGCATGGTGCCCTCTGAAGCACTGCAGGGCACCAGGGGCTTGGCAGATCCTTGGCTCTGCTGAGAAGTGACATGTGGAGACAGTAGGAGAAGGGGAAATGTCACAGTGTCAGATCCCGGGACTTGAGGGTACGTCAGCTTGGCTGGGCACAGCTCACCCGAGGGGCAGCAGGGGGAGATCCAGTGTAGGAAGGGACAAATCACAGCTATGGGCCAAGAATATCAGGAGAGCACTTGGGGACAGCCAGTGTTTGGAGAGTGGGACTGATCAGGCAATTGCAACAGTGCTGTATCCTGAAGGCACCTCGCTGCTAGCTTTGCAACAGTGCTGGGACACTGCAAGTGTTCTAGCCCTGAGCTTCAGCAGGCAACAGCTCGCATCATTGGTCCCCTACATCCCCATCCCCTGCTAGCATCTCAAAGGGCAGGAGGGGCGGCTGCAGCCCTTGGGGCTTTCCTTCTGCATGCCCTTACACTGAGCATGGGGACGATGCACCTGTCCCATACCTATGTCTTTCCTGATACTGTGCACTTTTGCACCATAAACTGGTGGAAACACCCTGTTCCCTTGTAAAGCTGCACAATAAATCCCATGGGAGTGCTCCTATCGGTTTTAAGGAAATTCTGTAGCTTGCAAAAGGCACGTGCCTAGTGGTTGCTCTCATCTCAAAAAGCTGCTTTTCCCCCTCTCTCTCACTCCCAGGCAGCACAAGTCATTACCAAGCTGCTTGCTAACAGCAGCTAACTGCTTGGATGCTGCTGATCCTAAGGACATCTCCTAGAGGGTGTTTTGGACACTAAAAATCTTTTAGGTATGTTGCCTGATCCATGGCTCAGTTCATACCATGCAAGAAAAGTTTTCTCCTTCTCTAAAACCCATTGCAGTGCCCTAAACCTCCTAAAACAATAAGGATTTAAGAACAGCATATCCACTCCTCCCACAGCCCTGAGGCTTGCCTGCAGCCCTCCTATGAGTAATAAAACCAAAACTTGCTTGTGCACAGCAGCGTTCAACCTGAAAGCATCCCCTCCCCTTCTCCAGGGGCTTAAAGTGCCCCTGCCTTAACCTTTCCTGCTTAAGGATCCCCCCACATTTGGAAGCTTTAATGTCATAACCTGTTTGTCCTGTTTAAAGCACAGGGCAGGGCTGGGGAGCTGACAGATCCCAAGTAAGCTCAGCCTCCAGCTACCCTGCACCTTTATGGCTCAGCGAGGGAGAAAGAGGCGGAAAAACAGCCCTTGGAGCCTTGCATTTTTCTGTCTTATCTTTTTTTTTTTCCTTCAAAAGGTAGCAGCGTGGAGCTTTGGCTGTGTGTTGGTGTGCAGACAGGGCTCAGGAAGTGCAGCGCAGTGATTCTTTCACTAGTGAGCATCTGAAGTGTTTTCTCCCTGATCTGATCCCCTGAATGAGGGATGCTTACAGGCAGTCTCTAAGCTAAAAATGTTCCTTCCTTATTTCCAAAATCAGGTTCTCACCTCTTTTCTTAATCCACGCTGGCCACTGATGTTCCATGCAACTGCAAAGGCACTGTGCCACACTGTGCACTGGGTTCCAAAAATCCCACCCTTGCTTCACCCACCTGCTTTGTGCCCTCAGAACTTGATGAAGGAAATACACAGTGCTAGGAAACTCTTGTGCATGGGTGTGACGTGTGAAGACGTGTTTTTCTTAAAAACAGTATTTTCATCTGTTTAAGGCATTAATTGGCCAAGAATACTAGAATATAACTTGACGTTCTACATGTGCACATATATCCTGACACTCAAGGTCAGGCTGGACAGGGCTCCAAGTACCTGACTGAGCTGTAGGTGTCCGTGTTCATTGCAAGGGAGTTGGACTAGATGGCCTTTCAGGGTCCCTTCCAACTCAAACCATTTTGAGTTTATGTACTTATAGAAATCAGTGGTTTATGGTGGCAGCTCAGTGTTTTGTGCCCGGGTGCTGTAAATGCCATGCCAGGCAAAGAGACAAACGAAGCCAGGAGTGGGACCACACTGAGTTCTGGGCAGGTGTATGGGCTTCCAAGTGGCAGCACTTTGAGAGCCCGTGGCTGAGGTCAAGCACAACCTTCAGCCTACTCCCTGCCTCAGATCCAGCCCAAATCTGGGATGAATAAGACATCTGAGCCAAAAGTTATTAAAAAAACCTCTCGAAGCAGCAGCGGGCAGTTGCATGTTGCCACACCTTGCTTTCATCCCTTTGTCCCCACGTCTCCTTTTGGAAACACTGTTTCAGCCTGAGTACAGGTAGGAAAGTCCTTCTGCACACAGGCACGCCAGTGGAGAGGTGAGGCTGTGGGACAGCACCTCCTGGGCAGGCGGCGTGCAGGGTTCCGTGGCTCAACTGTTGCATGACACGTGCCTCAGAGCAGTGCCAAACACCTTCGCCTTTCGGTAGTTGCAAACAGAAAGCCGAGCTCCCTGGCCACCCGACAGGAAACATCTGCAATCAGGAGATCATAAAGCAAGCCGGCGGTTTTTTATCCCTTCTTCTTTTTTTTCTTTCTTTTTTTTTTTTATGACAAAAATAAAATGATAAGTTCACTTTGAAACTTGTTCTTGACTTTAGTGTATAAGAACTTAAAACAAACTGGTTTATGGCCCCCTTTGCGATATCTCTGCTTGCAGGTGGCAGAGGCGGGCTCAGCCTGATAAGATTACTGATAGGGAGCAAAACTGCTGCACTGAGAGAATGTGCTCATTAAGCAGGAATCTTAAGAAGTTGGGGATATTTGCCTGATGCCCTCCTCCTCCTCCTCACTGTCTTATGGAGCAGAGGGTCCAAGGTGAGAGCCAGCCTGCCCTTGCTTTGGGCTCACTCAAAATTTTGGGGCATCACGGGAAGACCAAGACTCACTGGGTTCCTTGCTGTCAGGCTGGACATCTGAGGGAAGCCCTGGTTGGTGAGGGTTCCAAAACACCTTCAGGACCAATTTGGTGAGCCAAAGCTGAGCAGTATCTCAGGCTGGATTTGGGGCTGTGGGTCTAAGGGAGCCGCCTCAGCATACCTTCAGATTTAGGGTCATCTTTGCTTATACAGACTGATACCTCGTTCTGGGGTTAGTGGATGATAAACACCTTAGTCATCATGTATAAAGATAGGGGAACAAGCTTGCAACAAGTATGGCTCTGTTCTGCCTGTATTTGAAGACCAGATGTTAAGCAACCAATATTTCTTGGCCTTTTTAGTGGTTTAGTGGTTGCGTTAGGCATGTTTCACTCCTGTCTTTTTCTTTTCAGGAGGGGATAAAACTGTCACCATGAAAGGAAATTAGTTCCTCGAACTCATTTCACCATGCTTTCTGCTTTTTGGCCAAGCATTTTTACATGCTTAGATTCAGAACTTCCTTCTTCCTTATTTATTGTTAATTAAAATAATGGTAACTGCCATTTCAAGGGGTGGAAATAAGAGGGGGGCGGGCACAAAATGACTGCCTGTCATGGATGGGTGTCCTTTCCCTCCTCACTCTGTGCCTTCCCACCTCTGATGGAGCAGGTCAGAAGCCCAGGCACACAGTTTAGGGTTGGCGTTTTGAGTCACATTTGTAAGATATAGTCCTAATGAGCTTAAATGTGGTCACAGAGGGCACAGGTTTAGGAAAATGAACATCTTTCACCACAGAGTTCTGATGCTGACAGGAGCTTATTGACTACCCAACAGAGGTGATATCACCTAGAAAGTAACACCTGGAAATTTTAAGTGGGGCTGTTATAATTTGGTTTATGTATAACTTGATTTGATTGTATTTCTTAGCTCGGCTCCAAAATGCCTTTGGGAATGTATTGAAGGATAAAGATGTATTCCCAGCTCCGTGGCTGCTCCCTTCCCATGCAGCACATCCTCTCTCCAGGGAGCTTTCTCTCACCATGCCTCATCTGTCAGATCCATTGCAATTACTTAGGGCGAAAGATAACATGCAAACACACTGTTAGTATTCAAAGCACTCTGAAATATCAGCACGCATTACCGCTATATAACAAAGCACAAAGACCACAGATTACAGCCCGTGACACCGGGCATTGCCCAACCCTGTGGCTCGCCCTAAGAAGTAATACCAGATGTAAACACAAAGGCAGTGTGATTTCTTTTGCATGTTAACTGAGCAGCCAGGGCAATCATAGACCCAGGCATGCTGGATGTACTTTGGTGGTGAGCTTCCTACTTTGCTCCCACCTCTCATGCTCAGAGATGCTTCACTCTTGCCCTCTTGGAATTCTTCCATTCTTAGGCTTCCTGCTTTCTTGGATTTCTTGCCCACACAGTCAAAACATCACCAAACTCCCTGTGCAATGCACACCACCCCCCAACCAGCAGGACGTGGCTCGTATGGAAAGGAGTGATCTTCACAGAACTCTTGCTGAGATACAGTTGTCACCTCTTTACATGCCATGCTAGAGGGTTTCATAACCAAACTGCAAGGTTATATGGCATCTCGCATATGAAGCACAACCCTGCAGAGAAAGGAAGTAAAGGTGGGAACAGAAAGCACAGGAGGTTGATGGGGAAAGGGGCTGGTGTGGCCTAGAGGGGTCAAGGAGCAGGCTGAGATGGGTAGGGGAGGGCAAGATAGGGCAGAATAGAAAGTACAAGGAGGAAAGCACAGTATGGAGCAGTTCCTTCCCTTGCTCAAGCTTCAGTCATTGCCTCTGCATACAAGGGCTGGTGGCAGAAGTGAGGTACCTCCTAGAGCAGCCCCGAGTGGCTGATAGCACTGCAGAAACAGCTTTGTTTTACCCCAGAGGACATGTTGTGCAGGCTGTAAGCACGGGAAGAGTTGGGCCCTTCCAGAAAACAAACAAAAACCCACCCCAAAGTGAAACTCTCTGACATTCCAGAAATAACAAATCTGCATCCCTCAGTATCTAAATCACAAAGCAGGAGCTCAAGCTGTAACATGCCAGCTGCTTTCTGCCCGGTGCTGCATTTTAGCCAGCTCTCCAAAGCGAACCGAAAGGCCTGGCTCCTCCTCTCGGGGAGATGAACATCCAGCAATAAAGACGCCCTAAATTACTGCGAGCAGAAGAAGTCTTGCTCAAGGCTGTGCAGTGCCTCGGCGGGGATCCATGTAAAGCAGCCAGCGTAAGAGGACGTGACACGACCTGCCGCAGGAATTGTACTGAAACTCCAAGCATGTCAGAGCAGGAGAGCATCAGGGCAGTGACTGATGAAGATTAGCCTAGATAGCGAGGAGGAATGGTATGTCAAAGAGGAGGGGGGAAGCGATATGGCTACAGGGAAGGAAAGGCAGGGTGGAGCCAGCGATCCGAGCTGGTGGCCTGCCAAGGTACATATATGTTAATTGAGCAATCCTGTTCTCTGCTCGCCTGGCAGGTAACAAAAGGTGTGCGGGGTCTGCGGGGAGGGCAGAGGAGGAATGCTGTGCTGCAGCGAGGGAAGGTTCCCTGCAGCCCCATAGGACGGGGCCCCTGCCCAGGAGGGCTGCTGCAGGTGCCTCCAGCCTGCTGGGAGCTGCCCAGCATCAAGTGAAATAAAGTAATAGGAGATACTGGTAAGCCACCAGCTGTGCACAAGAAATACTACCCCTTCAGAGGTTGAATATGTCTACTCACCGCCCCGCAAACCCAGTGCCATTGCTGAAATATCTGGCAGTGCTCTAGTGGTCCTTCACAGCGGTTTATCGAGCCACAGATTTCAAAGCTGATTATTGCCTTAGGTTCATACAAAGAGACACAGAGAAATGAAATGACCTCTCCAGGGTCAGCTGTAACAATCTTCTTGCCTAGGAAACCCATCCAGCTCCTCTCCATCTTAGCTCATCTTACCAGGCTTCCGTGCTCCTCTTCCATCTCAGACTTTCTCTGTAGGCTGGCTGCTGATGTATGGGAGTAAAGAAAAGCTGTCTGAATATCCATATAAGATAAGAAAAAGGAAAGCCTAGGCAAGGGGGAGGACTGCAAGGCACGACCTAATGACAGTCATATTTATGACCCAGCAAGCTCAGGTTCTTGATAAAAATCCAGAGGAGGACCACAAATGTCTCTGGTGTGGCTGAGTTACAGGAAAGGAGATACTTCTGGGATAAACTATACCGTGGAGATGACTTTACTGGCCATCAAAGAGACCCAAACTCCTACTTCAGGTTATTTGGTTAGGTGGAATGTGGATAGCCTTTGTTCCGCTAGCATGTCCTTGCCAAGTGCTGCTGCATGGGATGTCCGTGTGGAGCTGCATCCCACGACCGTGCCCCAGGCTGTGTGCCAAGCACAGCACAAAGCAGAAAGATACATCATAGCATCACAGATGATCATTTGTGATTGGAAGCCAGGACTGGGGTACATGGGGTGGTCTGGGACAGGTCTCACTGGTCAGTAGATTTAACTACCACAGAAGCAGGGCTGGAGCCAGCCATCAGGTTGGCAGGCACAGGGTGAATCCCTGGGACCAGTACACATCATGCCATGCCACCATCAGGGAAGAACCATGCCACCAAGAACAAATTACTCCCAAATTGCAGGGCTTTGGGTATCATCACCCTCTCCACCTTCCCAGGGATTTCTGCGGGTGTCTGCAAGATGTAATCAGCTCTTAAGAGCACTTAGCAAGTAGGAAGCACTTGTAGCTCTCCACACAAGTACCCATGGAGTAGATACACTCCCTAGCAGAGGTGTGCAGGGATCTGCTTCACTGCTGTTTGGTGTTCCTGGCTTTCAACCATGGCTTTCAAGCAGAGAGGATGCATCCAGCTCAATGTCTGCCAAAGGAGGGCTAAAATACAACACAGTGCCTGGAGATAAGGCACCTGTAGGTTTGTGCTGCTCTGTCCCTAGAAATAGTGTAAATCGCTGCTTTGCTGATGCCTGGGCTTCCACCACAGAGAGATGCATAACACTTTACAGGAGGGCTGTCCTAGACTAAGGATGTGCTGATGTGGGAGACCTCTGACCGCAGTGACACGTTTATGTGGTCCCTCCCTAGTGCTGTCACCTGCCCTGTGTGTATGTAGGTGGCCAGCACTCCTGCACCTCTGAGCTCCCAAAAATGAGGGAACAGGGAGATGGATGTAACAGTGTGAATTACACTCTGAGAATAAGTAATAGGCAACCTGTACGTTGCACGGCAGGGTACTGAGCCCAGGCTGCATGGGGCCATTTACATCTGTTTTCTCTCAGCTTGCCATGTTTGCCCTGAGCAGCACCAACCAGGGGTCACACCGGGACCCAACAGTGGTATTGCCCATTTTCATCAAAGCCCTGTGATATGGGACACCTAAGTAATGCAAAACAAGCCTTCTGCACATGCACTGCAGTTCTAGTGGTTGCCAGTGGGGTGATCCATATGCTATCACACACGGGTGCTCCGGCAAGTTCCTGGCCTTTCCGTGGGACAGTCACTCTTAGATGCAGCTGACGCTTGGCATTTGCATGGATTTGATTACGGGTCAGGGCAGATTTGAGCCTTTCTGTGAGAAGCAGCAGCGAGAACACCTCATTTGCCTTGCGCTCCTGTTCATTTCCTGGCTTTGTGCAAACTAATGTTTTGACATGCAATGAAAGACCCCCTTGGCAAAGCAAGAGTGCAGATTTGGGGAAACAATGAGTTTGTATTCACGCTGTTTCTGTGGGCTGTGCTCAGGCTTCTTGGTGCAAAGCAGTAGCCCAGGCCCACAGGCTGCCTGCCCAGCTACCAGCACTTCCACGTTCTCCTGACCCAAAAAACCAAGTGGTAGAGATGATCTGCCAGGAAATAATCACATGAATTTTCATGAGCCCTATTTTCTTTCTATTCTCGCCTATCTCCATTATTTGACCCCTGGGGAAGAGGCATAAATGAAGATCCCTCAGATATTTCTCTCGTGCTGATGGATCTGTGTTGCCATCTGAATGCAGAAGAGCACTGATGGGGTGAAATGTGCTCCGTTCCTTGAAGGCTGAAGTGAGAGCAGAGCCTCTGAGCTTTCTGTTTTGAACAGCCCTACAATGCCCAGATAAAGTGGAACAGACCCTCCCCATTGTCAGTGTGAATTATGTGATACCAGTAAAATAGAAACAGAGGAAAGACTTTGGCAAGAAACTATAAGCAGGAGAGAGGCTCATTTTCTCTTTAGAAAGCACTGACTATGAGAAATCAGGTGCACTGTTTGATCTCTGCGGCTTTTCAGTCCTGCTCTGTTTTGACACCAGCTCTGCACTTGATGCCTGAACCTCTGATATCTCCCTCACGTCTGTGAGCCCCATGTGCCCTCTAGGCAAAGACATAGAGTGGAGCAAGGTGTTGGCAGGTCCGTAACATGTATTGCTCAAGCAACGCAAGCACTGTGGGCACAGGGCCCAGTTCTTGGTGCGCAGCTCCGTGCTGGGATGTGCATATTTTGTGTCCATGTTTGAGACACCTGTTTTTGAAAACATAGCCCCAGGCCTTTATTTTATAGATGCCGTCAGTGATAAACACTACCTCCAGCCAGCCGAAGAATGCAGCCAGAAGCAAGCGTGGCCGGCTGCAAGCAGAGCAACAGCTCATGAGCTCCACACAGAGTGTGCTCTCCCAGAGATCTCCAGGTACTTTGCAAAAGGAATTCAACCCTATTATCCCAGTTATTGCAGTCTGAACTGAATAATAATTCCAGAGCAGCTATTACAGTAAATCCGCAAATACAGTGGAATTGGGTACTGTGAATGAGTAGCTTACAGTATTTGAGCTGCCATGTTTCCATTTAAAGCTCTTGAGATAGGTTCAGGTCTGGCCATTTTGGAGGGTTCAGACTCCATCATTTTCACAGAGGTTGGCTGTGGGCTTGTAACAAGCTGTTTGGCCGCATTGTTTGGCTGAAGCAAATATTGAATATCTCTGCTGGTGATTGATGGGACCACGGCAGTCCAGCATCACTCCAGCAGAATGCAGCTGAGATGAGGATGGAGAGGAACACCGTGGATGAAGGGGAAAAGTCTGCTGGGTCAGTGGGATGGTGTTTAGCCTTCCTGCTACAAAGTGGAGCCTATCATACGTAGCATGATCCCAAGTGAGAACTCATGCTACCATATGTCTGATTTTCAACGCTGGCTTGGGACAGAGGGGATGTACAAGGCTGGGAAACACTTCCAGCACTAGAGGAGCAACAAGGGACATGGGGACACCAAAGATCACATTTCCCCCATTGAGACAGCGAGGACAAGCTGTTGAGAGGGCCAGTCTAATAAGTTATGAACACACATGCTCTCTCCAGTCTGACTCTGCTTCCTGGAAGAACTTTTATTGCTTTTGAAATGCTTAAAGCTCTGTGAAGCTTTTGCCAGCTGGAATAGTCTCTCTGCACCTGTCTTTTTGTTGACACAAATCCCTTCTCTAATAGAGCTAATCACTCCGCTTTGATAAATCTACCAGGCCCCCGATATGAGCTCCCTTCCAGCCCTTGGTGCTAAACAAATAGACCATTGTCTCCACTGGGCCAGCCAGCCTGTTAATGGTTAAGCTGGGAGCGGGCGGGCTGGGGAAAGGAGGCATCACCGGCTGCAGAGGGATGGGTCTGGACGTCCCCAGAGCACTCACCAGATTCCGCACTGGCAGTGATTCCTCTGCCACCAGAGTCTGCAAAAATCACAGCTGAGGAGCAAATGAGGTTCATTCTTTTTCCAAAATCATCAGGTTCCTGGCTTGGAGACATCCTCTGAGGGAATTCTGTGAGAATCCCTGCCGCATGCTGGGAGCACAAGCATGCTCTCAGCTATGGGGAACATTTCCATAGTATTAAGGCAATAAAAGCACTGGTCTCCATTGACCCTGCTGTCTGGACACCAAGTTCCCAAGTTCTCTTCAGTGCTGAAACAGCACTCCCAAATCCTACATATTAGTAGATCCTTCAGGATGAGGAACCTGAAGCTGAAAAGTGCTCCAGAACCAGGCACCAGGACCCATGCCTCATTCCTGGAGGCAGGACAACAGCCTCCCCATTAGGATGATGTGAGTGAAGTCAGGAATTTATCTAAAAAAAAGATGTCTGCACAATGCAGCGTCCCCCATCTGATCTTTCTGGGGCTGTGCAATTCATGTGGGAACATCTAGCACCAGGGAGTGGGATGGAATGGTCATTCCTGAAAGAGGAGCGATGGGGAGGTGAGAGGGTCTTTTAGGATGTAGAGAAGGACATTAGGCAGAAAAGAAAATAGCTAAGGCTGGCTGAGGAGCAGGGCAAGAAAGTGACCTCTGATTAACACAACAGGAGCATTCCTCCCCGTGCCTTGCTGCATAGCCCTAGCTTAAGATGGGTGGTGCCACTTCGCATTTCCCTCCAGAAGGAAGCAGTGCAAGAATTGCTCTGTGCTACAAGGCTTTTAATAGCAGTTTTTACATGCTTTGTGTTGGTAAATCAGACTTTTTGGCCAATTAACCCCCTCCAGTGAGGCAAGGCTACTCAGACTTCTCCGCATCCACAAGGTGAGCAAATGCAGAGGCTCTGATGTCCTATTTCATAGCAACTGAGTAAAGTCTTCAAAATTCAGCCACACAATCCAGTTCCAAGGCAGAGCAGCAAATAGGCATCAGGTACCTGCCTTTTGCTGCTACAAGCTGCATCTGTAGAAAGATCCCTGAGCATAATACCAGCTCTCTAGAAAGCTGTCATCAGCTCCACAGTGCTCAGCTGAAACCCATAAGCCATTTGCACCAGCTAACAAATCCCTCAGCACCAGCAGATGCTTTCTTAGTGGCTTTGCTCAGGCTTGCTGTGTGCCATAGGTGAGTGCTCTCTGTGCAGCTGAGGAGACAGGCTTGTCAGCTCTGGCTGCACTGGCTGTGCTCCCAGCAGGAGAAAGCATCTAGCCTATGTCTAGGCTGGGTCTCCTCACCCGTCACCATGGCTTTCCATGGCCAGCCCCTGGTGGTGCTTCCCAGATGATTGCTGCTTGGAGATGCTGCACAGAACTGAGGTCCTTAGGGTCTAAAACTGTAAGTGAAGAAATAAAGGTGTTTTCATCTCCCCCAGAGAAGGGCATTGTAGTTAATGATAATCATAGCTACTAAAGACTTTCTGCCCCTCTCCACCTTCCCCCACTGTGACGTTCTGAAGCCCCTTTCATTATATTAAAGCCCTGAGGCCTCCTGGACAGAACAGGTGCCCATCTCCACCCAACTTTTGGAATCCAGCACTGTGGGGCCAGCTGAAGAGACAGGCACAAAGAGATCTCTGCACTTAGCCTGCGGTGGTTTCTGGAGGTGCCAGGCACTTTACACGGGTGAGCGATGCCTCTCGGAGGGGCATGGTGGCTTGAAGGAGATTGCCAAACCGGATGATTAAGGACTTGTTCATGCACAGCCTAATCCTCCTCCACCACTTGTGTGGGTGCAGGAGCCTTCCAGCTGCTCCATACCCACCCGGGGAACAGGAAGAGACTTGCACCCGAGGGACTGGGCACGCGAGGTGGGAGCCTAGCAGCTCCACACCAAGGTTTGCCCTGGGTGCATGGGGAAAAACAATAGTGGGATCACGGAGTGATGTAAAGCACAGAGTACCTGCAACTTCCGAGAGCTTTAGAAAGAATGTGCATCCTCTAGGAAGCAAGAGGGAGGAAGGCAGAGCGGATGCCGACAGGTTTGGCTTCCAGGGCTGTCTCTGCTCCAGCACCCATCAGCGCTGTCCTGTCCCCACACTGCCTCCTCTTCTGCCTCCATTGGGAAAGGCTGAGGCAGAGTGTGGCCGCCTCTTCCTGCATGCACACGTGGCATGGGTAATCCAGTTTTTTTTTTTCCCCCATTTTTTTCTCCTTCCCCAAACAATTAATGTCAACGCAGAGAGGCAGGTGCTCCTGGCGTGATGCCCTCCTTTTTGTTTACAGAACACTCCTTGAAGATTATTTGTATTGAAATCGTTTGGCTTTCCTCTCCTTCTCTTTTTCCCCCCTTTACCACCCCTCCCTCCCTCCCTGCACCATGTTAGCATTCTTCCAGCAGCTTTCATGCCCCATGGGCCACTGGGGAGCACGCATAGCTTTACCAACAAATGATCACAAACCAGCACCAAAAGGTCCTATTGCCTTGAAAATCCCCTCATTCGGTGCACCTTCCTCCCAGGGGGCTGCTGTGTGGATGCTCTGTCCTCCCTCTGAGTCATCCTTGGGGACCATAGGGCCACAGCCACAGGCTGGTGGCATTTCTGCATGAGTCACCCAGGTGAGACAGATTATAGAGCGCTTTATGGCCGTCTTCTCGCCGCTGCAAAACAGAAAGCAGCTGGAACAGGTTTGAGGCAGTGCAGGAAGGTTGCAAAAGATTGAGACAGAAGGCAAAAGTGCACTCTTTTTGAAGGGAAATAACGTTTGGCTGCGCTGAAGTCTGGAGTAAAAAATAAATACGTAGGTCGCTCTGAAGATAATGCCTCCTATTTATTTCTATGGAAACTATAACATGTGCAAAGAGCACAATAACACTGTGGTAGAGCAAATTCCCAGCTAGAAAACACTCTTTTTCAACATAGTCACCAACATTAGTTGTGCATTTTTTGGTAGCAATGAACAAGAGCCTCTGTGCTGTGTTCTTAAAAATCTGCTCTAGCAAAGGTGACCCTCTCTCACTGTCACCACTGCTGAAATGCAACACCCATCACCTCACTGTGCTGTTTGGTCTCTATAGATGTTGGATGTTAATGGGTGCCATTTTTTCTGCGTGGAGGAATTCAGTTCCACACCTTCGCTTCACCTGCACTTCCATGCTTCACCTGCACTTTCATGTCAGACGCCATTCTGTCAGACTGCCCCTCTGCTGCCATCTGTCACACGGCAACAACATGTAATGGAACATTGGTGGGAAGGTTCAACTTCTACTGCCATACCACCAACACCCACCTCTGACACTGTGGGCCAGCATCATAAAATCGGGGGCATTACTTTCAGAGCGGCCCTCATAAAAATTCTGCAAGAATTCACCCCAACCAAAATTTCCCCCCCTGTTTTGGGAGTGGCTCTGCCGCCTCCAGGTCAGTGCTGCCCACCGCCCTGCTCTCATCTGCATAGCATTGCCCCAGCAGTCCCTGCCCTAATACTGCAGAGATGGGTTCTCAGCCAGGACAGGGATGCTGGGGAAGGTGCCCTGCATGCATGTAGGGTGTGCGTTTGCATTTTTGCACACACAAGTCACAGCTGTGTGCTTGAGGAGCATCCTCCAAGCCAGCAAGATGTTGTTACAGAGCTTCACACAACCGTGCAAGCAAGTGAAGTATTCCAGCAGAGGTTTTCTTTAGAAATTAAGACAAAAAGGCAGTAAGCAGCTTGGGCTGATCCTTCCCCTGCATGTGTTGTTGTGTACATGCCTGGCTGGCTCTCCACATGTGCCCAGGGCAATGGCAGCCCCCAGCTTGTGGAGAACAAAGCAGGGCAGAAAACCCATCCCTCAAGGAACAATTGCGATCAGTGGATAGTTGTTGGCCATGTGGTTTTTCCCCCAAGAAAGGCAGCCTCACAAAGGACTTTCTAGCTCACTGTCTGGGCCCAAAGCTCCCTCACAAGAGGCTGCTGGGCTTGTTGCAACAGATCCTAGGTGTGTGAGTGATGCCCTGCCTCACGCCTTTCACAGCAAAGCGCCCGGGGCCCAGGGCAAGCAAGGGGAGAGGAGGGAGCGGTGTGCGTGTTCCAATTAATCAGAGCAGAAAGAGAAAGCCAGGATCCGCAGCGCCTGGGGCGGCACAGATCGAACAGGTTGAACCTGATGGCAGCAAAGAGAGGCAGCAGCGGGGACACTGGCTGTCTGCTGGAGTCCCCAGCATTGCCCACCACCCTGGATGCCCCTGTGCTGGGAGCTACTGGCCTGCCACCTGGGGCAGTAGACAAGCACAGAGTAACAAATCCCATGCCCAGGGGCCAGGGTCTCCCCCCAGCGCATCCTCTGCAAGTGCCAGCTGATGTTGCTTCCTTTCCTTCCCTGGTGGTGGATATTCCCTTTCCAAGGATGTCATTGGAAAGCAGGGGCATGGGGACACCTGATCTGAGGAGGGTCACTGCAATTCTCCTTTCTAGAATCAGGAAAATTCCCATTTTCAAGATTTTTTTTCAAGGTGACCTCAGTACACCGTTGCCTAAGGGCCCAGACATGACTTGAAGACTTGGCCAGAGGGAAAAGAGGAATCCCATGGGACAGAGGTTGCCAGGGGCAGGAGGACATGTTCTAGGGGACAGGGGAAAGCTGGAATCAGCAAGGCACTGGAGGAAACTCCTTTAATTAGTATGCCCAGAAGAGTAGGGAGAGCCTTCTTTTGCAGTAGGAGATCTGGGTGTAGGACAGATGGCTGCCAAGCTTTGCAATGGGATAGAGGGTCATGCCAAACAAACAAGTTATTCCATTTATATGTATATATACGTATATATGTTTTTTTTGCTTCTCCTTCTATGTGGCCTCTGCATCACAATGCAGTGAAAAACAATCTGAGCAGAGAATACATTGCTTTGAGAAGAGGAACCCTTAGCTACTCATGCCTTTGGCAAAAAATTAGTGACAGGGTAAATGAGTGTCCTTTCTGGAGCAGGGCTGAGTTCCACAGGTCTTCCCTGCTGGAGTCACCACGGATGGTCCCACTGGTGGGCTGGGGGATGAAAAGCTGTGCTGACCATGCAGCCTTTTGGCAGGTTAGCTCTGCCCATGTGTGTGCTTGCTCACCATGCAGTGAGCAACTCCACGTGGCTAATTCAGACCTGTAGGCATTACTGCAATGTAAATTATGAATAGTCATAATAGCAATTAATAAACATGCTGAAACAAAACTGTTCTCCTTGTTTAATTAACATTGGTCTTCAGAAGCTTTATCTCGGGTTGAGTGGCTATCTCATCGGAACTGCCTTCACATTGTGCCCTGCCTACCTTGATGGGACGGACACATCTTCCCTCAGTAAATGGGAAAGCCTGTTTTCTGCTTCAGCTCTGACCAAATGTCTTTGAGCCAGCATCTTGCAGTCTGCCTCTCATTCAAGAAAAAGGCCACAGAAATGGAAATTGCAGCCAGAGAAGCCCGGTGGCTTTCTTTGCCTTGCTGGAAGTGAGGAGAGGCTGAATCCAGGGGCAAACTCTAGAGCCAGTGGAGTACAAGAAGTGAAAGACTTTTGGGCAAGCAGTGGCACTGAGCCGTCTGCAGAACTGGGAAAAGATATCACTGCCCACAGGGCAGCTGAGAAGCCCCACTCCCATCACAGTCACTCCCTACCCCCACCACCCAGCCATGTAGCACAGATGTATTCCCCACAGAAATCACACTGGCTGTGCTCAATTCTGCATGGCCATCGGCCAAGCCAAATCAGGTGGCTAGAAGCACACAGTGAGCCCCAGCCTTGCTCATAGCCCTCGTTATCAGGAGGAGGAAGGCTCAGCCCTTGACCCTCTGCAAGCAGATGGGGATGAAAAGCATCCCAGCAGGAGCAGGGTGGGCATTTGCCTTCTCCGCGCTCTGACCTCCGCTGCTTTGAAGAAGAGCATCTGTAATCTTTACGAGGCCTTGGAGATAGGAGTGCTCTGGGCACACACAAGCCATCTGCTCCCATTTTCCTTTGCTTTCCCACCAAATCCCTCCCCACTGACCCAATCCGAGCTGAAGCCCTTGCCTCTGCAGTAATGATTTATAGGGCTGTACCTGCTGACAGTTAAGCCAGGTAAATTCAAGGTCCTGAGCATCTTACAAAATCAGCTGGAGAGGAGGAGACGTGGGGGATGAGAGCAGAGGAACAGCCATGCTCAGAGGTGAGGACAAACAGACAAGTAGGGACAGTGTTGGCCTGACAATCTGCATCTCCATCAAGTGCTCTGCTCCACTATGGGGCTTTAATGAAAATATAAGGACCAGAGGGGTCATAGCTAGTATTTGGGTTTGGGTAAATGCATCATTCCTGGAGTCTTATTTCTGCTAATGCATAAAGGAATGTAAAACACTCATAATGTGCATTGTGGAAAGCAAAATGGGGAATATAAGGGAGAACAGGTGGCTCTTGACACCTGAGCACAGCCTGAAGCACCAGGCCAAGATGGCTCGAGGTCCAAGCTGTATACTGCCATGTCCCACAGTGACTTCCCAGTAAAGCTGAGCCCGGGTTGGGCATGGGCAGCATGATGGGTTTGGGCTTGCTGAAACGGGGAAGCTGGTGCTGGGGCCAGCACGGGGTGGGCAGGCTGCGCCAGCCGTGCCCTCCTGCTCCATCGAGATGCAGGAGATAGGGCTGCAGCCACACCAGGGTACAAACATACATGCAGGCTCTTGCAGGCTCAGGCTTCCTGATGGGGATCTGCTGTACTCCCGCGCTGTTTTTTTTTAATGAGAACTTCTTGTAATCGCCCCTATAAAACTGAGGGTGGGGTGTTGTTACTTATTAACGTCCACTGTTTCCAGAGCGCATGCAACAGGGGATTTGCTGGGAGAATCAGGATCAGATGGGCTGTAACATGCCATTGTGAGGTAGAGAGATGTGCACACACATGTGCATGCACACACACAGGCGTGCACACACACAAGCACACCCATCTTCATGCCTGGTCCCAGATGCCACCACCAACCCACCTCTACCACCATGTCCTGGGCTTTCTGCTGGTCCCTGAAGTGATTTGCACCAACCAGCCTGCAAAGCAGGAGCAATAGCAGAAACGCAAAAGTCCTTTGTGGTGATTAATGCATCATGTGTACAAAGAAGGTCTGTGGTGAACGGAGGCTGGAGCCGGGATTAATTGCATACCTTGAAGTGGAGAGATTTATGTAAGGAAACAGACTTGGCGGGCTGCCCTGCTCCAGGCTGTGTTTACCTGCCTGCGCCTCCACACCTGTCGTGCTGCAGCAGCAAAATATTATTTAATAACATTTGAAGGGAGATCTTAATAGCCACACTCCCTCCCCGCCTTGCCCCACCTCCATGCGTGCTGCACTGAAGCTCAACCTCATTTCTTCAGTGCTTGGCCAACTGGCTGAGGTGCCTATGGCCCTGGGGGTCTCTCCCAGCTGACTGGGCTCCAGCAGTTGGAAATATGGTGGTCTCCATGTGTGCCCATCCCTTAGGGTCTCCTGGCCACCCAGCTTAGAATCACAGAATCAGTAGAATCAGTAAGGCTGGAAAAGACCACCACAATCATCTAGTCCGACTGTCAGCCCATCCCCACCATGCCCGCTAACCATGTCCCTCAGTGCCACATCTATCCTTTGCTTGTCCCACTGGAAGGCGAGCTGGAGAGCCTGTGGCACTCCTCAGCCCAAGCACCCAAGCTACAAAACCCAGAGCAGCCAGGGTTTTGCTCCAGGCATGTCAAGGCTTCTGCACTCCATGCAGGACCCACTGCATGTGTATATATGAACAGCACAGTTCCAAATGTCCTTTGTGTCCATTCAAATAAGAGACAAATATTTAGTACAACCCAGCTCAGAAATGCTTGAGGGCATCTCTTGAAAGGGATTTGGATATTAATTGCACTCCGTTTGTTGATTTGCATGCTTATCAGCAAGGGACAAGACCAAATAGAGCCCCATGAGTCTGGAATGGGAGCACTTAGGGCTTTATTTCTTATCAGCAAAGCCCCTTGGTGATTATAAACAAATGAGTGAGTGCTAAGGCCGGTTAGAGGGGGGAAGCAGAAGTGCTTCCCACCTGCCAGAGCCTAGTCTCTCCAGCCAGAGCTGGATAATGACAATGCCATTAAACTGTGCTGTAACCAATTAAGAAATCACTGTCATCACTACTGGAAAGCAAGGACTGTGCTTCATGCTGTGTTGGTCCAGCACAGACAGAGTGTGCTAATGCCACCCAGACACAAGCATGGCCAGGGAGATGTCCAACACAGTTCTGTCCTCTGTACTAATTGCCCCAAGGTTTGACACTTTCTCTTCTCAGAAGAAAACCTTCCACTAACCCAGTCTGTCGCAAACCTTGTTCCTTGTTCTGTGTTACTGGAGGAAAACATTGTGCTTGTTTGGTTGTATTTTTTTTTTACCCCTGCAGAACAAACTTCAAAGGAGCAATGGGGACCTCCCTATTTCCATAAGAAAAGAGCAGGAGAGCTGTCCTCCAGGGCCCCAGTGCATCCCGCCTCATTTCACAGATAACCTGAGCCAGGGCTCCGGAGGGTCACAGTGGCAGGAGGACAAGACCCCCCAAGGTTAATCACAAACCACCCACCACAATCGTCACGGGGGCTGATTGATAGGCACCAATACTCACTGCCTGGTGAGGCCGGAGGTGACGCAGGAGCTGCAGGGACAAGGAGGTCGTGCCAGGATGGGTGTGGTGACACTTAGAGCCTTTAGAGAATGCACATCATAGGGCTTTTTGAAGGGAAACACATGTGTCTCGCCATGCAGACATGGAGGCTGACAGGAGCAGGTCTCTCCAGCCCTTGGAAAACCCCCCAGCTTTCAGAAGTGACCAGGATTTGGAATTCTGGCAGGAGGAGGGCTCAGGGAGAGGTGGCACTGGATTTGTCTCACAGACAGAAAGAAATTAATAGAGTTCTTATCCTCTTTATGGACTGAAATCCATTTGAGTTTTCTATAGGAACCATGTAATCAGTAAAAGGCACCCGAGTGAGGTCAGATGAGGACCTCATGAATTTACAGGCTGGATACCTGTGCATTTCCTATAGTTCCTGACAACTTAATACATTTTTTCTTTCATTCTGGTCCTAGCTGATGCTCAGACTTCCGGACAGGCTCTGCCCATAGCAATGAAATTTGCATCGGTGTTAATTATCTGGATGCAAATGAGAGTAAGGGCTGTGATGTGCTGTGATTTAACCGCTGTGTTACAGGAGCAATCCATGCCTTCCACTGCCAACTCGTGAGCCTTTCTCGGGTGGCCATGCCAGCAGGCTTCTGACTATGGACTTGTCTCACTGCTTCCAACATGGGCTGCAGAGCAGCTAATGGACATAGAAGATGGTGACATTTGCAGGTTTTCCTCCTGCAGTGCCAAACACGGAATGATTTGAATCCTATGTGACTGCTTGGACATGAACAAAGTGCTACCCAGCTTTCACTGCGTGCACTTATTACCATGTAAAGGTGCGGGTTTTTTCGCCAGGGATTGAGACTGTGGGCATTTTTTATTTGATTTGTGTTGTAGAACAGGTACAGAGAATATCAGCAGCAAAGAAGGGTTCATTTCTGATACAGCCTCATGCATTTCAACAGGCTTGACACAAAAGCCACTGAAAGCTATGTGAGTCTGGACTTCAGTGAACTTTGGGCTGAATGTGTGCTACTTCAGAGGTGATTTCTTCAATAGGAGAGGTGCTTCAGCTTCCCTGAGCACTCAAGCATATAGGGCAGGAGGCAACTCATCGACCCGTGACCACCTAAACTGGCTACAAGTGATGAATCTGCTCACCACAGACCCACCTATAGCCGCCAGGAGGGACGGGCATCACCCAGGGGCACTGGATCCCCTGTCAAATAGTCATCCTACAGCAAGCAGAACGACTGTTTCGGTCTTTGTGGGTTATTAAAGCCAATGACTAGTCAAGTGACTAACTTGGAGCAGACACCACACTCCGGAATGGCCGAAGGCGGATGTTTGTTCTGGATTTTTATCATCTCCTGTCACACCTAAGAGTGCCTCTTCTACCAGAGGCAGTTAATTTTAGATGGAGTTTCTGCAACATCCACTCTGTTAAAGTGAGTGCCACGATTGCCAAATCTCAGTGGGGCTGGGCACTGACGGCAGGGTGCACATCTCATGGGGGTCTACGGAAAGCTTCAGCTCCACCCCTGCTGGCCTTGGGACAATCAGCATCTTTTTACCATCACCACTTCACTTCTACTTCTGGATATTATTCCTGCCTGACAAAACCTGAGTGCTGAACCAAACCAACAGGACGAGGGTGGGCTGGGCATCTCGGAGCGGGCGGCTTCTTCTTGTGAAAGAATGGTCCTTGGGCCTGGAAACGTATCTAAGTCAGGGTTGTTTTGCCATCCTGGGTGCATGTTTCAACGGCAACATTATTGTAAAACAGCTTTGTGTTTACTTTGTGTACAGAAAAGATAAAATCAGCATTTATATGCAAACATGAACCAACAAGGAATTTCAAAATCCTGCCATTTCACTCCTCTGAGGAGGAGAGCCAGGGTTATTGTGTAACCAGAAACATCTGAAAGCAGGGGATTTTCTGGGTCTACATTCAATTTAGATTTTAAGAGGCTAATTTAGGATCTGACTGTATCACCTTGAGCAGCCAAAAAAGTATTTGAAACGGGCAGACAAGGACTTTGGGGTGGAGAGGTCTCCTCTGTTTTGGACAGCATCAAGCACACAGAATGAAGGCTTTAGGATTTCATAGGTTACGGGCTGTATCATGCCTCTGTGCTTTTGGATTGCTCAGGGACACATGCAGGCTTGGAAAAGCAACCACGCTCTCGTTAGGGGCCAAATCTGCAAAATCTCTCTGAATCACTTCACCCTGACTTGCTGCAGGGCAGCCGTCAGGTGGACCCACTCCTGAGCACATGCCACCTTCTTACCCCGTCCCCATACTCATGCCATTGCTGCACTGCTGGGGCAGGTGGAGTGGCACATCTGTCCTACCCTCTTCCTTGCCTCGCTCCCCATGGGGTTTATTTACATCAGGATGAGAGGAAGGAGGTAGGGAAGGTTGCCTTGGGGGTGGCTGCAAAAAGGGACATTGTGTCTTCAGGGAAGGAGCAAAAAGGCCTGCGGGACACAGGGCACTTCGATGCAGTTTGGATGAAAGAAGGGATGGGGGAGGGAAGGGAGGGACAACATCAAAACCCAAAAGACAACAAAACCTCTTCCAGCTGGGACACAATCAGGACAGTCCCTTCATTTAGATGGATAGGGCCCAGCCCAATGCATGGTGGCCTGGGGCCATCCTGCCCCATCCTCTCCCTCCTTGCCTCTCACTTTCTTCCCTTCTTTCCATTTTCTTCCCTTCCTTTGCACCCCCTACTGCCCTGCCCTTCCCAATTCCATCTCTTTTTCCAAGAAAAAAGCAGAGTGATACGAGATGTGACATTAATTTAAAGGTGGGGTGGGGGGATACTGAAGGCAGCAGAGCAGACAAAAAAGGTCTTTGCAGGGGGGCAGGAGGTGCTCAGGGCTGTTCTGCCAGATGGATCCCGTTCCATGCTGCTTTAGGAATGTAAATTCAGAACATCCAAGCTACCCCAGTGGCTGGAGTAGTTCTGGGGCAAGCATCCCCAGGCATCCCACCACTTCTCTGCAGCTGCCTCCAGCTCTGCTGGGGGAATTTCTTGCCATGGGAAAGGCTGTGCTGTTGGAGTCCATTCCACCAAGCAAGTCCTGGCTTGAATGTCCCTGAGGTTTCCAGAGCCTTGGTAAGGAATGAGGTCCAAAGTCCTCATGTCTTGAGTCATAGAATCATAGGAACATCTAGACTGGAGAAAAACCTTAAGGATCATAAAGTTCAACCATCGGGTCTGATCCTTGCACCTTGTAGGAGCAGCTGTCATAGTGAGCCAAGTGACTGGTTCATGAGTACGCCACTGCTGACGCAGTCTTTGTGGCAGGACCACCTCATCTTGCTGGGCTGCAGGAGCACAGGATGCAGCTGTGCACTGTGCCTGATGCAGAACAGGCTTCGAGCCGTTGAGCATCTTCTGCTCAAAAGACCCCTCAAAAAAAGAGTTTGGGGGTAAGGAGAAAAACCACAGAATCATAGAATTACCAAGGTTGGAAGAGACCTCTGAGTTCATCCAGTCCAACCGTCTACCTATCACCAATACTTCCCACTAAACCATGTCCCTCAGTACAACATCTAAATGTTTCTTGAACACCTCCAGAGTCAGAGATGCTTCAAAATTTCCTGCAAACTGAAATTTTCAGATAAGTTGAACCAAAGAATAGCATATATTTCAGCAGAGTGACTGCTGCGCACTGCAACCATGCAGAGCTTTGGAGAAATAGAATGCTTAACACTTTGGATTCAAAAGTTGTTCCATCTGAAGAACTCCCAGAGTGGATTGTTAAATTTCATTTATATTTCTTAGCCACTGCATCTGCATTTATACAGATCAAGAAAGTAGTTACAGATTAAAAAGAAAAAACTACACAGAAAAAGTCTCCATTCAGACAATAAATTAGCAGGGGAAAGCAAGCAGCAACAAATTCCCCACTCTATTCTCAATAAAAAACTTAGTCAGTTCTGGCAAACTAGTAGTTCTCATATTGCTCAACTCAGAACTTAGTGGGAAGTTTATTACTGGTTACTGTACGGCATACAGAGATGCTACCGAGGGGAGGATACAGCGTTGCAGTGGTGATGCTGCTTCATCAGGTAGTGAGAAGTCAGGCTGAGAAGGCAGCAGGGTGTTGTTCAGTTTACTTGCTCCCAAAAGGCAGTGAAAGCAAACAGCTTGCAGGCAGTGTCCCATACCAGGTCCATCTACCCTTCTGGTACCCAGATGCCACCAAGGATCCTGTCCCCACAGCACAGCCCAACCGGCCATGGGATGTGTAGGACATGGACACAAGCCTTGCTCTCTCCACCTGATTTTACTGCACAGAGGTTGTTCATCGTGATTTCTGCTAGACTTGAAAGGTGTGTGATTCTCTTTAACAGCAAGACTTGCCTGCCGGCAACCATTAGCTCTCTCCAGCATCATAAACAGAGTCATATTCAACTTACACCACTTCTGAACTTGGCTTAGGTGCTCTTTTTCTGCCAGTACATCACTGTTTTCAACTCCAGTCAGCACTGGTTTGAAGTTATTACCGTCTGGTGGTTGGGGTTTTTCAGTGGTGTGTGCATCCTAAATGAGCTTTGTGGTCTCCCCACTTCAAAAGCCTCTCTGCTCTCGCCCCTGTTTACTGGCTGTCCTGCAGTGAGACCAGAGACTGAAGGGTATAAACTACCTGTGCTGCCCTAGATCTATGCAGCACTTGGGGATGCAGTGGTGGGACAGCCATCAATGCTGCTGGAGAGGGTTTGGGGGGAATCAGGCAAGGAATCGGTGCAGAGCATCCTCACCTCCATTCAAATCAGACCCAAAAGCAGCATGTACTGAACACTTTGCTATAGTGCCATGTGTTTCCTGGGCCAGAAGAAGAGACAGGGACAAGCATAGAACCCCTTCAGCAGGGAATGGCACACAGGTGCTTCATCAAGGGGAGCAGGTGCTTGCACTTAAACCAGTTGGCTTCCATTAAATATAAGCAAGCTCTTGGGGGGAAATCAAGCTGGTGCTGTGAGCTGTAGGGAGGTTTCTGTGTGTTGGTAAGAGGATGATTGTGTTTGTGCATTTTTCTGTACTGGGTTTTATTTGCCCAGTGGGTTTCATCTGTTCTTTGCATGCATAGTTCTTCTAAAGGGACTGGGGCTTCTTTGTGAAGTCTTGAAGGAGTTGTGTGTATGAAATGGGGAAATGGCAAGAAGAGAAAATGCACTGAGTATTGCAACACTTCCTCCTAGTATTTAATATCCTGACAAAATATATTTCTTTAAAATAAAGTAAAAAAACTTGAAGTGTCTTACTCTAAAGAAATATATTTGCTGTGTTATAACAATGTCAACATCTCACTTACAAGTTGGCCATTCTTTTGGCAGTGGCTTTAACAGAAAATTCCCCTTGGGGCTATCATGCTTCTCTGTGTTGGTTTTTCTTCCCCTTTGTAAAAAAATAAAAAGCCAAACAACTTAAAAAGCAAGCACAATTTACTGGATCTGGGGACTGGGTAACCATTGTACTGGAGGTTTAAAGCAGTGGGGCTGAGGCCAGGAGATGAAAGGGGATGGAGGGAAGGGAGGCTTCTGCAGCAGTGAGGTGGATGTTCCCAGGTCAAAGCTTTCAGCACTGCCCTGATTCCGGCAGCCAACAATCTTATTACCAGAAGTTTCTCCTTTTCTACTGTTGATGCCTCTGATCATATCAATGTCTATCCACAAAAGGAAAAAAGCATTTTCAAGGTTGAGGGTCAAATGTGTTTTCTTTCCTGCTGTCTGCGTGCCAAGTGAAGGATGAGCTGACTGAAGTCAGTAGGGCTACCCTAACACTTAAGATCACACCTCTGTTCTTGCTGTATCTGCTGCTGCTGATCATCTCCTCTTACATCTGTTTCTCCATCCTGTTTCCATGTTTCTCTGTATGACTGTTTCTTTTCCATTGTAGATCAGTGCTGATACGTTGGGAAGATATCAAATGTTTCTCTTGAGTTCTTTCCTGCCTGCTGGTTCCGGAGCCCCCCATGTGCCTGGGCTTCCCCTGATGGTGATGCTTTTGGTGATGCTCCCAGCAGGAGCACAGTGGTCCCTCTCTATAAAATGCCTTGTCAGTGCTAGTTTTCTGTTTTTGTGCTTGCGTTTCAGTGCAGGCTTAAACCTCCACCATGATTATTGGGGGGGGGAGGAAAAAAAAAGAAAAATCTCATTGTGTATGACAGTATGATACTGGTAAAAGCAAAACCTCTGTCTTCAGACCTTGGGCAGAGGAGCAGCAACTTGCTTCTCCAAACAGCAGGCTCCAGGGCAGGGCAGCCATGGAGCTGAGCTTTGAGCAGCCCATGATGGGGAAGAACATCATTTAACTCCTGCAGTGAAATGAAGCGTGCTTTGTTGTTACCCAGCACCTCCTTGCAAGTGGAGCTTTGGCCTGAGCAACTCAAAATGCTGACAGCAGGGGAGGTGGTTGAAAACTGAAGGGTTATTTAAGCCTGGGGAAGGGGCTGCCCATCCTAACGTGGTCCTACAACTTATTTCCACTTCATCGGTGTGTCTGTGATGTGGGAACTGCAGGGTGGGAAGATGGGAAGGTCAAGCCGTTTTGGTGGTGTGTGAGATGGGCTGGGGGCAGGTTAACAAGCAATTTACAAACACCAAAGACCACACCTAGGAAGCCAGCAGCAGTGGGCTGTGGGTCTGAGTAACTGGAGCTGTGAGCAAACTGCTCAGGTCTGGTTTCCTCACTGGTTTTGTACTTGTGTGGCTATGTCAATGGGTGTAAACACAAGGCTTGCAGAAGTGTTTTGTAGCTGCACACCGACAAGCCTGTGCTCTCTGGTGACCCTAGCTTGCTGCTGCCTATTCTTTCCCACTAATTCTAAGGATTCCTCAGCATAATTCTTCTGCCTGACCCTTCCATGGCTCTGGGCCTGAGACCTGGGCTTGCGCCTTCCTTGGAGTTTCTGTTTCAGGCACTGAATTCCTAGCTATATCCCTAAAGAGAAATGATATGCTCCTGGATGCTCTGCACAGGTGACTCTTCTTGGGCTTTTGTCCCCACGCCTTCACTCTGGCAGTTTACATGCTTGGAGCAGAGTGGTCCAGGGATGAGCTTATAGAGTTCCTTATCCTAAAGTTAATATCACTTAAGTGACAACTATTTGTGGCTAACTTCTTGCTAACCCTGTTACAGTTGATGCCACTCTCATGTTGCGGCAACAGTAGCTTGGGTGATCTGCTGAACCTGGTAAGGATGCTGGGAGTGACTTGACTTGAAGCCAAACATAGCTTTTGGAAACACTGTAATGATTAGTGCTTCTGAAGAAGGAAAACAGCTGCCAAGCCATAGTGAAATCATCTACACAAATGCCTTCTGCCAGAATGGGAGACTTGCGAAGGAGAACACAGCAGTCCTGCCTTCTAATTCACTTGGAGTAGGGGTAAGCTGTTGGGTAAGGCTGAGAAAAAGCCTGTGGGATCTGCATGAGGTTTGATCTCAAAGCTCTTTTCCAGCCTAAACGATTTTATGTCTGACTGCATTTTTAGAGATACTCTGTGAGGATGAAGCCCTTAAGCCAACACCAGGAAAAGACCTCTTGTCCTCCCACCCCAACGAGGTGTTCCAGGTGTAGCAGACGAGTTAAGCCCAGGCCAGCTGCCAGCCTCCCTCCCACCTTGGGGGCTGCTGGTGAGCTGCAGGGGGGAGAAGCTCAGAAGCAATTCATTGAGCGCTTTGATTCCCAGGGCCTTCCCAAGGGACAGTTTGTTACAGCAGCCTTGATTAGGGAACAGGCTGGAAGCACAACAGCTATTCCTTAGTATAGCTCCTTGCCTGCAGCTCCTAATGCTATCCTGCCGTTAAAGCCTGCATTTTTCCTTGGGTTTTTTGCTCTTGAGATGGCATCGTGTGTGTGGAATACACTTATAGATCTGATTACAAAGCACCCACTGTAACTACTGGATTGGGGACTTCAGAGTGACTGTACTCCTCTAAACTTAGTGGGGGTATGGAGTGGAAGTTCCACTTTTCCATTACTAAACGTTTACACACACAGTTTCTGCAAAGTGGGTCAATCTTAACCCATTCTGGTTTGTCTTAGCAAATTCTACAAGCCAACCTGTTTCGTTCCACTCAACTAATAGCATTCACTGGAGCTATTGAAGGGAAGTAACAGCCTTTGCTGTAGTGGCTGTGTTTGGGCTCACAGCAACCTTCCTTGCCTCTTAGGCAGGTCTTCGGCACGAGCCCAGAAGTGATGGCCGGCACGTTCCAGTACAGCCTGCAGCACCTCCTGCACACCCAGGAGAGGAGCTGCCAGCCCTGGAGCCACCTGCTTCTCCCCTCTAGCCTGTCTTTGCAAAATGGGCAGCACTACAAGTAGCAAAAAGCAAGCTTGGTGTGATGCTGTGCTGCTCCTCATTCTCTTCAGCATGTGGATGTAGCCCAGGGCACTGTCTGTCCTCAGGCAGGTGTTAATGTGGTAGATACATGCACCTCACAGCCCAGAAACCATTTATAAATAGATTTTATTTATAAAGTCAATTTACATAAAATATGATACTCTTTTTAAAAACTGCATATGTACGACTTAAGAAATCCTAGCAAGTGCATACAAAAATGCCTTCAATACATTTGAGGAAAAAAAAACAAACAAACAAACTTCAGTTTTCAAAGAAGTGAACCTTCACACCAGGCAGAGTCGGACACCACAGTGAGATGTAACAAAACTTTACAGTCCTTTAGTAAAGTGTTTGGAGGAAGAAAAACAAACAAACAAACCCTTTCATCTAAACAGTGTATGTTCCCCAAACATTCCAGCTGGCAGTGTTCAAGAACAAGGGAACCGGACTGAAAATAGAGCTACCTCCTTACCCCTTTTCCCTAAGGTTTCTCATACAAAAATAAGTCTTCATACAGCACTGTTCCCATAGGCAGTTCAAGTTGCATATAAAATAGAATCTGACATTATAAAAAATTCCCTCCGCCCTCCAGAAACAAGGAAGCATCAAGTGGTTTCCATTTCTTTTTTCCACCCTTTCCAAAGGCTGATGAGAAGTAGCTGCGAGGGGATGTGCGGCTGTTCTCTGGAGCTGGTGAAAACCTTGTCCATCAGCAGCCCCGGAGCAGGCAGCAGCGCCATGACATCATTGCACTTCAGCTGGGTGAGTGAGCTCGGAGCCCAGCAAGGAAAGCAGCCAGCAGGAGCTTGAGAATTTGGGGGGCGGGGGGATTTATTTTGGGGGGTACTGCTGGCTGCTGTGGAAGACCATAGGCATTGAGGTATGGCTGTGGAGAGATTGTAAAAACCTCATGTCTACTCCATCTGCAATCCCGCTGGCCACCCCAAACCCATTGGCCACCCAACTGGCCTCCTCAGCTCCCACTTGTCACTCTAACTCCATGATCACTCAATCCTGTTTGGCCTCCTCTACACCACCAGCCACCCCAATGCCTTTGGCAACCCCACTGGCCATCTGAACCCCCACTGGCAACCCCAACCTGATCAGCAGTCCCACTGGCCATCCCAATCCCATCGGCTACATTGAACCCACTGGCCACCTCAACCCCACTGATCACCCAACCCCATGAGCCGCCCCACCAGCTACCTCAATCAACCTCATTGGCCAACGCAACCCCATGATCACTCAAGCACCACTGGTCAACCCAACCTTACTGGCAATCCCGATGGCCACCTGACCCCATTGGAGACCCTAACTCCATGATCACTCAACGCCATAGGCCACCCCAACCTCACTGACAATCCCGTTGACCACCTCAACACTACGACCACCCCACGCACAAAGGGCTGGGAAGCAGCAGCACCCCAAGCCCACCTCACCTCCCGCCAGCTCAGTAGCTCCCAAGCCAGCTGGTGAAATCCAGCAGTTCCTGCTCCTCGGGGCTGAGCGCCGGCTCGTAGCCGCTCTCCTCAGAGGAACAGGGTGAGGCAGAGGAATAGCCGCTGCCGCCGCCGCTTTCCCCGACGGCCGCCCGCCCCGCAGAGCGGCCCGCTCGGCCGTCGGGGAACGCGGCGGCGGCGTCGTGCTCGTCGAGGAGCCGCTGCAGGGCTCGGATGTACTCGACGGCGGAGCGCAGCGTCTCCACCTTGCTCAGCTTCTTGCTGGCGGTCCCGTGGGGGACGTGCTGCCGCAGCGCGGCGAAACCCAGGTTGACCAACCGCACGCGGTTGCGCTCCCGTTCGTTGCGCCGGGCCACGGCCGCCGCCGCGGTGCCGCTGCCCGAGAGGGAGGCGAAGGCCAAGCGGCGCTTGCAGCGCAGCAGCTCCGGGGAGGCGGGGCGGCGGCGGCAGCGCGAGGCGGCGGCGGGGGGCGGCGGCGGGGCACCGCCGTTCATCGCCGAGGGGCCACGGCGGCGGGGACGGGGAGCGCGGCAGCGCCGGCAGCGGTTGGGGAACGGGAGCGGAAAGGAGAATTAAGATGGAAAAATACAAAATAATAATAACTTTAAAAAAAAGTAAAAGTACCTGTGAGATGGAAGTAAAAATGCCAGTAAGGTGCAAGAAAAAAAAAATTTAAAAAGCAAAAAAATGCAGGTAAGATGCAAAGGAAAATGCGAGTAGGAAGCAAAAAGATTGAAAATAAGATTTAAAACAATGCAATAAGGAGGCGGAAAATGCACGTGAGATGCAAAAAGAATGTCAAACGCAAAGAAAAAACGCAAACAAAAAGGGGAGTAAAATGCAAATAAGACGGGAGCAAAAAAAAAAAAAATTAAAAAAATTAAAAAAAATAAAGTTAAAAAACAATACAAAACAGGAAAAAAAAAAGTGGGAAACGAACCCAACACAAACAGAAATCCCTATCGCGGAGCGCGGGGGCCGCTCTGCCCACCCCCGTCTCCTTCCAGCACCGCTCCGCGCCTCTGCTGCGGCCGCGCGGGCCGCGCGCTGCTTATCAACGCCGCCG